>NC_060145.1:315750496-316053526 GCF_021461385.2 Schistocerca piceifrons | reverse complement strand
GAAATTTCACGTCTGCCCGGGTAGAATATCACTGTAGGATATGCATTCACTTGCTGCTGCACACAAAGGTTGCGATATTTTTCGCAATCGACTTTTGCACATCGCACACGCCCTTCGAGTTTCTGGAACACGGAGTCATTCCACACACACTTAAAAGAGAATTTATAACACAGAAGAATGATACGTTATTTATTTCACTCCTAAAGATATAGACTTATTCAACACAGAGAAAAAGAGATTCTACATTCCAATTCAGACGCATACCTGTGCAACTAACTGGAATTCTGGCGAAAAGCTGACACAATGGCCACACCATGGAGCATAGAAATCGACAAGCCACATTTCACCTGTGTCTCTGAGAACTCTGGCCTCAAACAAGCCGGGGGTTAGTGATTCCACAGAAGATGGCAAAAAGTTGTATACCCACTGTCGCAAGGAACGTGCATCACGATGATATCCTGAATACATCCTGCAAATAAATGTAGCAAACATGGTCATTTCACACTCTCTCTTGCCACTCTACAGGACCTTTAAAAAAAACAACAAATATATCAGTGTTAACAGCCATCAATTAGATTGTTAGTGGCAAAAGGTCTAGTTCTAGAAGCTTCCCAATGCTGCATATATTGAAATCTTAACAAAATAATTGGCATTACTCTGGAAATATTGCACCAAAAATGAAAAATACTGACATCGATTCTATTACTACGAAGGCATATGTTTATTAGAGACCATTGCAATGCAGTCCCACTAATAAATTCTTTCATCTTAAAAATCACAAAACAACACTGCTGACAGAACACCAAGGAAGATGTTTCTGGATACCTCAATATAGAAGATATATAAATGGGAAATATACAGTAATGACTTCATAATCATTCTTAATATTTGCACCAAATTAGATTTCAGTTCAGGTGTTAATGACTGAAATCAACCAGAACACATGTAAAAAGAAATAACTGCTTCATGACACATTAAACTAAAACTGAAATGTGCTACAAATAGTTAATGGTTAACAAAATAGGTCCCAGTTCTCCCAATCAACTTTTGATAGGGGGAAGGTGGCAAATACCATCAGTAGTATGTGAAAATGGCATTCATGTTTGCAAAATGTTTACTGTCTAACAATTATGAAACTCATATCAACTGATCAAGATACCAGTGGGGAAGAGTTCACTGAGTTTCCAAGCTCTACTACTGAAAATGTAACCAAAACTGGCTATCATGTCGACTGTAGCTTTATCACATACATCTATGGCATCGCCCTGCAGTTCAGGCATTGGTTTCAAATTGTCTATGCCAATGGCACTGAAAAAGTTACGTACAGTACTGGAAAACTAAGAATACTGACCACACCAAAAAATTCTATAAAATCTGGCTCTGATCTTGAGCCTCATGAAGGAAGAATTTTCTGAAACACTGTCTAGTGAAACAGTAGGACATCATTAATTTGCCTAATGCTGAATTCAGTTTCACACACTTACTAACAAACATTAAATGCTTCCCAACTCTCCTCAAAACACTGTGATGGGAGTCTGAAATTATTCAGTGTGACTGCCTTTCAACCTATTTACATCAAGGGGCAAGTCAGTGATGTATTTATGCACTATATAAATGTTGTTGTTGTCTTCAGTCCTGAGACTGGTTTGATGCAGCTCTCCATGCTACTCTATCCTGTGCAAGCTTCTTCATCTCTCAGTACTCACTGCAACCTACATCCTTCTGAATCTGCTTAGTGTATTCATCTCATTGTCTCCCTCTATGATTTTTACCCTCCACGCTGCCCTCCAAAGCTAAATTTGTGATCCCTTGATGCCTCAGAACATGTCCTACCAACCGGTCCCTTCTTCTTGTCAAGTTGTGTCACAACCTCCTCTTCTCCCCAATTCTATTCAATACCTCATCATTAGTTATGTGATCTACCCCTAATCTTCAGCATTCTTCTGTGGCATCACATTTCAAAAGCTTCTATTCTCTTCTTGTCCAAACTATTTATCATCCATGTTTCACTTCCATACATGGCTACACTCCATACAATTACTTTCAGAGGCGACTTCCTGACACTTAAATCTATACTCGATGTTAACAAATTTCTCTTCTTCAGAAACGCTTTCCTTGCCATTGCCAGTCTACATTTTATATCCTCTCTACTTCGACCATCATCAGTTATTTTGCTCCCCAAATAGCAAAACACCTTTACTACTTTTAAGTGTCTCATTTCCTAATCTAACTCCCTCAACATCACCCGACTTAATTCGACTACATTCCATTATCCTCGTTTTGCTTTTGTTGATGTTAATCTTATATTCTTCTTTCAAGACACTGTCCATTCTGTTCAACTGCTCTTCCAAGTCCTTTGCTGTCTCTGACAGAATTACAATGTCATCGGCGAACCTCAAAGTTTTTATTTCTTCTCCATGGATTTTAATACCTACACCTAATTTTTCTTTTGTTTCCTTTACTGCTTGCTCAATATACAGATTGAATAACATCGGGGAGAGGCTACAACCCTGTCTCACTCCCATCCCAACCACTGCTTCCCTTTCATGCCCCCTCGACTCTTATAACTGCCATCTGGTTTCTGTACAAATTGTAAACAGCCTTTCGCTCCCAGTATTTTACCCCTGCCACCCTTAGAATTTGAAAGAGTATTCCAGTCAACATTGTCAAAAGCTTTCTGTAAGTCTACAAATGCTAGAAATGTGGTTTGCCTTTTCTTAATCTAGCTTCTAAAATAAGTTGTAGGGTCAGTATTGCCTCACGTGTTCCCATATTTCTACGGAATCCAAACTGATCTTCCCTGAGGTCGGCTTCTACCAGTTTTTCCATTCGTCTGTAAAGAAATCGCATTACTAATTTGCAGCCGTGACTTATTAAACTGACAGTTCGGTAATTTTCACATCTGTCAATGCCTGCTTTGTTTGGGATTGGAATTATTATATTCTTCTTGAAGTCTGAGGGTATTTCGCCTGTTTCATACATTTTGCTCACCAGATGGTAGAGTTTTGTCAGTACTGGCTCTCCCGAGGCTGTCAGTAGTTCTGATGGAATGTTGTCTACTCCCAGGGCCTTGTTTCGACTTAGGTCTTTCAGTGCTCTGTCAAACTCTTCACGCAGTATCATATCTCCCATTTCATCTTCATCTACCTCTTCCATTTCTATAACATTGCCCTCAAGTACATCGCCCTTGTATAGACCCTCAGAAATGAGATCGACAGGAAGTGCGAAATGGCTAAGCAGGGATGTCTAGAGGAAAAATGTAAGGATGTAGAGCCTTATCTCACTAGGGGTAAGATAGATAGTGCCTACAGGAAAATTAAAGAGACCTTTGGAGAAAAGAGAACATCTTGTATGAATATCAAGAGCTCAGATGGGAACCCAGTTCTAAGCAAAGAAGGGAAAACAGAAAGGTGGAAGGAGTGTCAAAGTGTTTGGAGATTACAGCAATGTCCTCTTGACAATCTGCTTTCGCTTTGTTTCGTTGAAAGTAGTAAACCTATAGAGTACCTTTGTAGTTTCACAGAATATACAATCAGAACATAAAAATAACGAAACAATTGCATCACACATGTGGAAGTAATAATAATAATAATAATAATAATAAACAATATAATAAGATCAATAATAAGTTTGTAATGTCCAACTAACCAAGCAAAAGGAGACTGCCAAGAAAACACTGTTATAAACTCCAAAACGTCCTTGTACATTTCAGGAAACAGTGTGTGTGTATATATATATATAGGCCTTTACAAATGTCTGCTTGTGTCTGTGTATGTGTGGATGGATATGTGTGTGTGTGTGCCAGTGTATACCTGTCCTTTTTTCCCCCTAAGGTAAGTCTTTCCGCTCCCGGGATTGGAATGACTCCTTACCCTCTCCCTTAAAACCCATATCCTTTTGTCTTTCCTTCTCCTTCCCTCTTTCCTGACGAGGCAACCATTGGTTGCGAAAGCTAGAATTTTGTGTGTATGTTTGTGTTTGTTTGTGTGTCTATCGACCTGCCCGCACTTTCGTTTGGTAAGTCACATCATCTTTGTTTTTAGATATATTTTTCCCTGTGGGGAATGTTTCCCTCTATATATTGGGTTTGTAAAACCACAGCTCTTCAAGAACAATTACAGCAGCTGAATAGTTAATTTTATTCCCATAAAATGTCAGAGCCAAGTCGTCGATACGTTGTTGATTGTTAGGTACCAGGAAGGCCAGGCGTAGGTCTGTACATCAAAAACACCATCTATAGAACCAAACATAAATTCTATACCGGACCGTACTTCCACCAACAATTTACTTTCCGCTAATTTCAAATATGCATGAATATGAGTCCTGTTACCTTTCGCGAAGAGTTCTTCTGCGACACAATATTCCAAAACGTTCCGAATAGACAAGACAGTGTCAATGAAATGCTGTTTACCACCAACGGAACCTGAGTCCACTGTAACTAGATAGACGTCGCTACGTCTTTTATACCTGCCCCTACTAATTGTGTTGCAACCGTCTGGAACATGTCCAAGCCTGTCCGGCACGTCCAAACCTGCGCGTGGCCTTGAAGGCGTTACGCAATCGCGAAAACGCGTACTCGGGCCACTGGTAATACTTGTTTTTAGATATATTTTTCCCTGTGGGGAATGTTTCCCTCTATTATATTGATATCATTTTTTTTTATATATATATATATATATATATATATATATATATATATATATATATATATATATATATATATATAAAAAAAACAAAGATGATGTGACTTACCATACGAAAGCGCTGGCAAGTCGATAGAAACACAAACAGACACATACATACACACAAAATTCAACCTTTCGCAACAAACTGTTGCCTCATCAGGAACGAGGGAAGGAGAGGGAAAGACGAAAGGAAGTGGGTTTTAAGGGAGAGGGTACGGAGTCATTCCAATCCCGGAAGCGGAAAGACTTACCTTAGGGGGAAAAAAAGGACGGGTATACACTCGCGCACACACACACATATCCATCCACACATATACAGACACCAGCAGACATATTTAAAGACAAAGAGTTTGGGCAGAGATGTCAGTCGAGGCAGAAGTGCAGAGGCAAAAATGTTGTTGAATGACAGGTGAGGTATGAGTGGCGGCAACTTGAAATTAGCGGAGACTGAGGCCTGGTGGATAACGGGACGAGAGGATATATTGAAGAGCAAGTTCCCATCTCCGGAGTTCGGATAGGTTGGTGTTAGTGGGAAGTATCCAGATAACCCGGACGGTGTAACACTGTGCCAAGATGTGCTGGCCATGCACCAAGGCATGTTTAGCCACAAGGTGATCCTCATTACCAACAAACACTGTCTGCCTGTGTCCATTCATGTGAATGGACAGTTTGTTGCTGGTCATTCCCACATAGAATGCGTCACAGTGTAGGCAGGTCAGTTGGTATATCACGTGGGTGCTTTCACACGTGGCTCTGCCTTTGATCGTGTACACCTTCCGGGTTACAGGACTAGAGTAGGTGGTGGTGGGAGGGTGCATGGGACAGGTTTTACACTGGGGGCAGTTACAAGGGTAGGAGCCAGAGGGTAGGGAAGGTGGTTTGGGGATTTCATAGGGATGAACTAAGAGGTTACGAAGGTTAGGTGGACGGCGGAAAGACACTCTTGGTGGAGTGGGGAGGATTTCATGAAGGATGGATCTCATTTCAGGGCAGAATTTGAGGAAGTCGTATCCCTGCTGGAGAGCCACATTCAGAATCTGATCCAGTCCCGGAAAGTATCCTGTCACAAGTGAGGCACTTTTGTGGTTCTTCTGTGGGAGGTTCTGGGTTTGAGAGGATGAGGAAGTGGCTCTGGTTATTTGCTTCTGTACCAGGTCGGGAGGGTAGTTGCGGGATTCGAAAGCTGTTGTCAGGTTGTTGGTGTAATGCTTCAGGGATTCCGGACTGGAGCAGATTCGTTTGCCACGAAGACCTAGGCTGTAGGGAAGGGACCGTTTGATGTGGAATGGGTGGCAGCTGTCGTAATGGAGGTACTGTTGCTTGTTGGTGGGTTTGATGTGGACAGACGTGTGAAGCTGGCCATTGGACAGGTGGAGGTCAACATCAAGGAAAGTGGAATGGGATTTGGAGTAGGACCAGGTGAATCTGATGGAACCAAAGGAGTTGAGGTTGGAGAGGAAATTCTGGAGTTCTTCTTCACTGTGAGTCCAGATCATGAAGATGTCATCAATAAATCTGTACCAAACTTTGGGTTGGCAGGCCTGGGTAACCAAGAAGGCTTCCTCTAAGCGACCCATGAATAGGTTGGCGTACGAAGGGGCCATCCTGGTACCCATGGCTGTTCCCTTTAATTGTTGGTATGTCTGGCCTTCAAAAGTGAAGAAGTTGTGGGTCAGGATGAAGCTGGCTAAGGTAATGAGGAAAGAGGTTTTAAGTAGGTTGGCAGGTGATCGGCGTGAAAGGAAGTGCTCCATCGCAGCGAGGCCCTGGACGTGCGGGATATTTGTGTATAAGGAAGTGGCATCAATGGTTACAAGGATGGTTTCTGGGGGTAACGGATTGGGTAAGGATTCCAGGCGTTCGAGAAAGTGGTTGGTGTCTTTGATGAAGGATGGGAGACTGCACGTAATGGGTTGAAGGTGTTGATATACGTAGGCAGAGATACGTTCTGTGGGGGCTTGGTAACCAGCTACAATGGGACGGCCGGGATGATTGGGTTTGTGAATTTTAGGAAGAAGGTAGAAGGTAGGGGTGCAGGGTGTCGGTGGGGTCAGGAGGTTGATGGAGTGAGGTGAAAGGTTTTGTAGGGGGTCTAAGGTTCTGAGGATTCCTTGAAGCTCTGCCTGGACAACAGGAATGGGATTACCTTGGCAAACTTTGTATGTGGTGTTGTCTGAAAGCTGACGCAGTCCCTCAGCCACATACTCCCGACGATCAAGTACCACGGTCGTGGAACCCTTGTCCGCCGGAAGAATGACGATGGACCGGTCAGCCTTCAGATCACGGATAGCCTGGGCTTCAGCAGTGGTGATGTTGGGAGTACGGTTAAGGTTTTTTAAGAAGGATTGAGAGGCAAGGCTGGAAGTCAGAAATTCCTGGAAGGTTTGGAGAGGGTGATTTTGAGGAAGAGGAGGTGGGTCCCGCCTGTGATGGAGGACGGAACTGTTCCAGGCAGGGTTCAATTTGGATAGTGTCTTGGGGAGTTGGATCATTAGGGGTAGGATTAGGATCATTTTTCTTCGTGGCAAAGTGATACTTCCAGCAGAGAGTACGAGTGTAGGACAGTAAATCTTTGACGAGGGCTGTTTGGTTGAATCTGGGAGTGGGGCTGAAGGTGAGGCCTTTGGATAGGACAGAGGTTTCGGATTGGGAGAGAGGTTTGGAGGAAAGGTTAACTACTGAATTAGGGTGTTGTGGTGCCAGATTGTGTTGATTGGAATTTTGAGGCTTTGGAGGGAGTGGAGCTGGAAGTGGGAGACTGAGTAGATGGGAGAGACTGGGTTTGTGTGCAATGAGAGGTGGTTGAGGTTTGCTGGAAAGGTTGTGAAGGGTGAGTGAGTTGCCTTTCCGGAGGTGGGAAACCAGGAGATTGGATAGTTTTTTGAGGTGAAGGGTGGCATGCTGTTCTAATTTGCGGTTGGCCTGTAGGAGGATGCTCTGAATAGCCGGTGTGGATGTGGGAGAGGAAAGATTGAGGACTTTTATTAAGGATAGGAGTTGACGGGTGTGTTCATTGGCTGAGTTGATGTGTAGGTGAAGATCTCAGTTCCTGCAATGGAATATGCTGATGTCTGCGTTCTGCAGTTCATGACTATACGGTTACAGACATGCCAGAAAAAAATTAGCACCACTTGAATAGCTCAAAGACATGAAACAACACTATCTGAAGCCCTCTAATATGACTTGTAGTCACCACAATAGGACACTTTGCATTTTATTTATGTGCCGTGGATTCTATGAAGTTATGAGGTCTAGCTGACAAATGGTGTTGATATCATTAAAATTTAGTTTCTGTTATGTTGGTATACATTGCACAATAATGTACTTTGAATGCCAATGTTTGTTTGATTTTTTAAAGCATTGGTGTAATGTGTGTTTTGTTCAAATTCACATACTGGAATACTGTGTTTTTTTAAAAAAAACTTCTTGCCCATTTCCTATAGCTGAAAAAAGGGTGGCTGAATTCAATATGGTCATAGTTCTCTTGGAAATCATTTTCTGTATAGGAAAGTCAAAACCAAAACAAAAAAGTAAACTTTAAAAAAGTGCATAACATGTCATTGGAAGATCAGCAATGAAATGTGTAGGAAATACCCGACACCTGATTAGGGCACATTTTACACAGAGAAATAACTATTAAGACAGCTCTGTGGGAATCAGATGGTGCATTTGTTGAATGCCACCCAACAGCAAGCATAAAAACTAAATTTCATTTCACTTTAGAGAGAATACAACTAATTTTGAGTACAAATGAATCACTGTATATGAGTTGTGGGTTCATCATTTCATGCCAAAAATAAAACTGCAATCAAAGCTGTGGGTGGATTTGCACAATTCAACAGCTGGGAAGGATGGCAATTCCATAATGAATTTTCACTCTGCAGCAGAGAGTGCAGATGGAACTTCCTGGCAGATTGAAACTGTGTGCTGGAGTGGGACTCAGATCTCTGAACTTTGCCTTTTGTAAGCAAGTACTCAAGAATGGCAATTCCATAATCTTCCAAACATGAAAAGCAAAGCTCCTGGGTTCATATCCCACACTGACACACACACTTTTATTTTTGGAATGCAAAAGGAATTGTGTTTACTTATTTTCTTGCAAAGGGCAAAACAATAATAGAGATAGGTGATTCCACAGAATCTGTAGATGAAAAAATATGTAAGAAGAGACCTAAATAATGAAAATAAAAAATTAAAAAACAAAAATAAAACTATCTTTCATCAGGACAATGAAAGGCACCACAGTAATTTTTTGAACATTTGTCTTTTTCAGCAGATTAATCCTTCTAACTTTCATTCATTTCAAAATCTAAATACAATCTGTCACTGGAAAAGATCCAATGGAAAAGTTATGTTTACTGCTGATGGTTGTTTTGAAGACTTTTCGGGGAAGTGAGTGCACTACAGGTATGAAATTTACTCACTGGAAAAATGTTGGAAAAAATCATGAACCTTCAAGGGGACTATATCAAAACACAGGCTTTTTAGCTTAAAAACACATTTTATAATTACATAGAACCATAACAGTTGGTCAGTACTTATCTTTAAAACACAAAACTTCAATAACGTTGACAGACACATTTACAAGCGAAAAAACTATTCATAACTTTCAGAACTATTTGTTCATTCCTCAGGGAAAGAGGATGGATTGATTGGGGAATGTTAAAAATTTGTTTTCCCTCACTTCACATTGGTTCCTCAACATCTTGGTGTCAGAGTGACCATCCCCTCCTTTCAAGATCCATCCCTCCATTCTCCTGATGATGAAGCTAACAGCTGCAAAGGCTAGTGTCAGATTTCTTTGGCTTTCATTCTATCTAAAGACAGTACTGGGATTTTGACTCCTGATGGTCAGGAAAGCCTGCCACAAAATAGCCTTGTAATTTAAAGTATGTGTTAGGTGTGTCTTGCAAGAGGGAGGGGGGGGGGGGGGGGAAGAGAGAGAGAGAGAGAGAGAGAGAGAGAGAGAGAGAGAGAGAGAGAGAGAGAGCAGACAAATTAAATTTTACTGGCACATGTGTGGATATATAATACTTATGAACTATTTCTCCTTCAGAACCTGGTGAGGTATTACATGGTAAGTGATGCCATTTGAAAGCAACAACAGGTCAACGAAGATGTGAAGCAATGACTGTTGAACAGATAATATCAAATAAGTTGCATTTAGACAAAGACATAAGTTAATTGGAGGTTCCCATACTGGGAAGATCTATACCTGGAGGCTCCAATTTTATTACTGGTCTGCTGACAACCCAATGAGTCTGGTATTTGTGACAGTTCTTGGCATAGTACTTATCAATATTAGGTATTATTTTAAACAATTATCAATTAACATTTACTGAACAACTACTTACGCAAATGTGGCAAGTCCAACACTACCAAAAGGGTATAATCTAATTGTTGGATAAGTTCTGACACCCTGTTGCACACACAATGATGGCTCACGCTCACAGTTGACTTCTCCAATATGAATGTTTCGTTGGTCAGACAAAAGCTGAAAGAGAGAGAATATTCATATAGTTCACTCCACTTTGAAATATAGTTCTGGATGACTGTATAACAAATCACTTTATTTCTTAGAATGTCACAAACAAAGAAATTTCATGGGTTTGAAACCACCTCTCATGGCTAGAAGCCTGAGAGACTTTTATCAAAGAAATTTCACATTTGAAACTTTTTTTTTCCATTATAAATTAGACTGAGGTACTCCAACAACACTACCTGAATAGAATCACTGAAAATGGATACAGTGGACAATGTTCCTTAAATATAGTCACACATGTGAGCACTTTAGTAGAATTTTATATGAACTGCCTCAAATTGATGCTGTCAATTTGTTCCTGACACTCAGTTCATAAGAATGCTGCCCACAAAAGACAGGTACTCTCATTCCAGCTCAGGTCTGTCACACAGTTTTAAATTGTCAATCTGCTTTACCGAAGTGTACCCTAAACAAAGAATACAAGAATTCTATCTGTGGAAAGTGATAAATCTAGTCATACGAATACATCTTTTAGGACAAATTCTAATGATTTTTGCAATGCATGTGCAGCATTGTATCAAATTGGGCCTATACATTTAGATGTTTGTCCATAATGTAGAAACAAGGATGTATTCAGTAAATACAGTTATAAAGGTTACAAAACATACCTTTAAACAAAACAGAATCACACTTCTGTAGACAATCAAATTTGTTTACTTATGTTAGTCGTTCTTCATACCTACACATGTATTCTGCAAGTCACATATTACCCCAGTATTTTTTTCTTCTCCTTCCTATATCATTCACAAATGGTAACTGGAAAAAAGACTGTCCATATCCTACTTTATGACTTAAAATTTCTCTTACTTTATCGTCTTGGTGAATACATGAGATAGATGTTGGAGGAAATAATATGTTTACTGACTAATTTTGCAACATGAGGTCTTGGAATTTTGTGAAAGGTCTCTGTGATGCCTAATATCTTCCTCATAAAATCTTAACCTGCAGTTCACTGAGCATTTACATCACACTATCACACATACTAAATAAACCAATAACTAACTGTACAGCTATTCTTTGAATCTTTTTCACTCTTTTTCATTAATACAAGTCATTAAGGGACCCAGACTGATGAACAGTACTCAATAATTGGTCAAACAAGTGTTTTACAACTTATCTCTTTTGCGCTGGGTCAGTTACACAGGATGTTCCAGGAAGAATGGTCAACAATCAGTGATACAACAGAAATGGTCATTCAAAGCAAAAAAGTCTAGTAGACATGGGCTCTAACAACATTTCTTAAGAACTGTGAGCACTTGTTCCGTAGAAGCAATGTGATTCACAGTGGTGAAGACAAAGAAGTGCTCACAGGACTTAAGATAAGCATTTTAGAGTGCATGTTTACTGCCCTTTTTTGCATCGAATGATTGTTCCTGCCACATCACTGAACATTGACCATTCCTCCTGGGACACTCTGTATACAAAGTCTGTCCAAAAAGTTATGGAACTTTGGCCACAAAATTTTTCTGTGCTTTCCTTTTATTTATTGTGCATGATCTACTTTGAAATACTCTCCTTCACAATTGATAAACTGGTCCCAAAGCCATTTCCACTTCCGGAACCAGTCTTGGTACACCTCTTGCTGGATCATGCGAAGCATCATCTGCAAATTTTCTTTTATCTCATCTATCGTTGCAAATCTTCGTCCTTTCAACGGGTTTTTCAGCTTTGGAAATAAAAAAGTCCACAAGGCCAGCTCTGGAAAGTACAGAGGATGAGACAGTTCAGGGATTTTGTTTTTTGTGCAACAGTCACAAACGAACAGGGATGTATTTTTGGGTGCATTATTGTGATGCAAGAGCCGTGAATTGTCTTGCCACATTTCAGGCCATTTGCTTCTCACAGTATTTCATGGCATGATCCAACTGAAATGTTAGATTCTCTCAGACAGCAGTCTTCAATTCGTACACACAATTTCATTGACGTTCCTGACGTGAGTGTTGTCAGTAGACATCAAAGGGCGTCCTGAAAAATTGTGATCTTTAACTTCTGTCTAGCCATTTTTAATATATGTGAACCATTCGTAGCACCAAGTATGGCTTAAGCACTTCTTGCATATACATCTATATCTACATGGATCCTCTTCAAATCACATTTAAGTGCCTGGCAGAGGGTTTATCGAACCACCTTCACATTTCTATATTATTCCAATCTCATATAGTGTGCGGAAAGAATGAACACCTATATCTTTCCGTACGAGTTCTGATTTCCCTTATTTTATTGTGGTGATCGTTACTCCCTATGTAGGTTGGTGTCAACAAAATATTTTCGCATTCAGAGGAGAAAGTTGGTGATAAGAATTCCGGGAGAAGATTCTGTCACAACGAAACAAGCTTTTCTTTTCATGATGTCCATCCCAAATCCTGTATCATTTCTGTGACACTCTCTCCCATATTTCATGATAATACAAAATGTGCTGCCTTTCTTTGAACTTTTTCGATGTACTCCGTCAGTCCTATCTGGAAAGGATCCCACACCACGCAGCAGTATTCTAAAAGACGACGGACAAGCGTAGTGTAGGCAGTCTCCTTAGTAGGTCTGTTACATTTTCTAAGTGTCCTGCCAATAAAATGCAGTCTTTGGTTAGTCTCCCTCACAACATTTTCTATGTGTTCTTCCCAATTTACGTTGCTCGTAATTGCAATACCTTGGTATTTAGTCGAACTTACAGCTTTTAGATTAGACTGATCAATCGTGTAACCGAAGTTTATCGAGTTCCTTTTAGCATTCATGTGGATGACCTCACACTTTTCATTATTTAGGGTCAACTGCCACTTTTTGCACCATTCAGATATCTGTTCTAAATCATTTTGCCATTTGTTTTGATCTTCTGATGACTTCATTAGTCGATAAACGACAGCGTCATCTGCAAACAACCGACGACTGCTGCTCAGATTGTCTCCCAAATCGTTTATATAGATAAGGAACAGCAAAGGAACTATAACACTACCTTGGAGAATGTCAGAAATCACTTCTGTTTTACTCGATGACTTTCCGTCAGTTACTACGAACTGTGACCCCTCTGACAGGAAATCACAAATCCAGTCATATAACAGACGATATTCCATGCGCACACAATTTCACTACATGCCGCTTGTGTGGTACAGTGTTAAAAGCCTTCCGGAAATCCAGAAATATGGAATCTATCTGAAATTCCTTGTCAACAGCACTCAACACTTCATGTGAATAAAGAGCTAGTTGTGTTTCACAGGAATGATGTTTTCTAAACCTATGTTGACTGTGTGTCAATAGACCGTTTTCTTCCAGGTAATTCATAATGTTCGAACACAATATATGTTCCAAAATCCTGCTGCATATTGACATTAACGATATGGGCCTGTAATTTAGTGGATTACTCCTACTACCTTTCTTGAATATTGGTGTGACCTGTGCAACTTTCCAGTCTTTTGGTATGGATCTTTCGTCGAGCAACGGTTGTATATGATTGTTAAGTATGGAGCTAACGCATCAGCATACTCCGAAAGGAACCTAATTGGTATACAGTCTGAACCAGAGGACTTGCTTTCTTTAAGTGATTTAAGTTGCTTCACTACTCTGAGGATACTTACTTCTACATTACTCATGTTGGCAGCTGTTCTCGATTCGAATTCTGGATTAAATTGTAAGACATTTCCAGGGTAGATGTGGACTCTGACCACAATCTATTGGTTATGAACTGTAGATTAAAACTGAAGACACTGCAAAAAGGTGGGAAGTTAAGGAGATGGGACCTGGATAAACTGACTAAACCAGAGGTTGTACAGAGTTTCAGGGAGAGCATAAGGGAGCAATTGACAGGAATGGGGGAAAGAAATACTGCAGAAGAAGAATGGGTAGCTCTGAGGGATGAAGTAGTGAAGGCAACAGAGGATCAAGTAGATAAAAAGACGAGGGCTAGTAGGAATCCTTGGGTAACAGAAGAAATATTGAATTTAATTGATGAAAGGAGAAAATATAAAAACGCAGTAAATGAAGCAGGCAAAAGGGAATACAAACGTCTCAAAAATGGGATCGACAGGAAGTGCAAAATGGCTAAGCAGGGATGGCTAGAGGACAAATGTAAGGATGTAGAGGCTTATCTCACTAGGGGTAAGATAGATACTGCCTACAGTAAAATTAAAGAGACCTTTGGAGAAAAGAGAGCCACTTGTATGAATATCAAGAGCTCAGATGGAAACCCAGTTCTAAGCAAAGAAGGGAAAGCAGAAAAGTGGGAGGAGTGTATAGAGGGTCTATACAAGGGCGATGTACTTGACGACAATATTATGGAAATGGAAGAGGATGTAGATGTAGATGAAATGGGAGATACGATACTGCATGAAGAGTTTGACAGAGCACTGAAAGACCTGAGTCAAAACAAGGCCCCGGGAGTAGACAAAATTTCATTGGAACTACTGACGGCCTTGGGAGAGCGAGTCCTGACAAAACTCTAACATCTGGTGAGCAAGATGTATGAGACAGGTGAAATACCCTCAGACTTCAAGAAGAATATAATAATTCCAATCCCAAAGAAAGCAGGTGTTGACAGATGTGAAAATTGCCGAACTATCAGTTTAATAAGTCACATCTGCAAAATACTAACGCGAATTCTTTACAGATGAATGGAGAAACTGGTAGAAGCCGACCTCGGTGAAGATCAGTTTGGATTCCGCAGAAATGTTGGAACATGTGAGGCAGTACTGACCCTACGACTTATCTTAGAAAATAGATTAAGGAAAGGCAAACCTACATTACTAACATTTGTAGACTTAGAGAAAGCTTTTGACAATGTTGACAGGAATACTCTCTTTCAAATTCTAAAGGTGGCAGGGGTAAAATACAGGGAGCGAAAGGCTATTTACAATTTGTACAGAAACCAGATGGCAGTTATAAGAGTCGAGGGACATGAAAGGGAAGCAGTGGTTGGGAAGGGAGTGAGACAGGGTTGTAGCCTGTCCCCGATGTTATTCAACCTGTATATTGAGCAAGCAGTAAAGGAAACAAAAGAAAAATTAGGTGTAGGTATTAAAATCCATGGAGAAGAAATAAAAACATTGAGGTTCGCCGATGACGTTGTAATTCTGTCAGAGACAGCAAAGAACGTGGAAGAGCAGTTGAACGGAATGGACAGTGTCTTGAAAGGAGAATATAAGATTAACATCAACAAAAGCAAAATGAGGATAATGGAATGTAGTCGAATTAATTCGGGTGATGCTGAGGGAATTATATTAGGAAATGAGACACTTAAAGTAATAAAGGAGTTTTGCTATTTGGGGAGCAAAATAACTGATGATGGTCGAAGTAGAGAGTATATAAAATGTAGACTGGCAATGGCAAGGAAAGCGTTTCTGAAGAAGAGAAATTTGTTAACATCGAGTATAGATTTAAGTGTCAGGAAGTCGTTTCTGAAAGTATTTGTGGCACAGCTTGACAAGAAGAAGGGAGCGGTTGGTAGGACATGTTCTTAGGCATCAAGGGATCACAAATTTAGCATTGGAGGGCAGCGTGGAGGGTAAAAATCGTAGAGGGAGACAATGAGATGAATACACTAAGCAGATTCAGAAGGATGTAGGTTGCAATAAGTACTGAGAGATGAAGAAGCTTGCACAGGATAGAGTAGCATGGAGAGCTGCATCAAACCAGTCTCGGGACTGAAGACAACAACAACAACAACAACAACAACAACAACAACATCTGCTGTCATTTGCTGGTGAGATTACGTGATGTGAGCTATGACTGTCTGAGAAAAATGGATCACAGTCTCGATTTCAGTGCTTCGGAAACTAACTTACTATGTTTCATGGAATTCGTATTTATTCTTTAATATGAAAATGTGCAGTGTGCATGACAGTGGACATCAGAGATCTTTCCGAAACATGTTTTTTCCTGGGTTTCGTTCCATGTATACAACCTTCTTTTATGATTCTTGAACTAAGTGTTAGCTATGATTAAGTTATGCTCTGTGTAAAATTCTACCAGGCGGCTTCCTCTTTCATTTCTCTTCCCCAATCCATATTCACCCACTATGTTTCCTTCTCTCCCTTTTCCTACTCTCGAATTCCAGTCACCCATGACTATTAAATTTTCGTCTCCCTTCACTACCTGAATAATTTCTTTTATTCATCATACATATCATCAATTTCTTCATCATCTCCAGAGCTAGTTGGCATATAAACTTGTACTACTGTAGTAGGCGTGGGCTTCATGTCTATCTTGTCCACAATAATGCATTCACTATGCTGTTTGTAGCAGCTTACCCGCACTCCTATTTTTTTTTGTTAATTATTAAACCCACTCCTGCATTACTCCTATTTGATTTTGTATTTATAACCCTGACCAAAAGTTGTTCCTCCTGCCACCGAACTACACTAATTCCCACTATATCTAACTTCAACCTATCCATTTCCCTTTTTAAATTTTCTAACCTACCTGTCCGATTAAGGGATCTGACATTCCACGCTCCGATCCATAGAACACCAGTTTTCTTTCTCCTGATAACGACTTCCTCTTGAGTAGTCCCCGCCTGGAGATCCGAATGGGGGACTATTTTACCTCCGGAATATTATACCCAAGAGGACGCCATCATCATGTAATCATACAGTAAAGCTGCATGCCCTTGGGAAAAATTACAGCTGTAATTTCCCCTTGCTTTCAGCCGTTCGCAGTACCAGCACAGCAAGGCCGTTTTGGTTATTGTTACAAGGCCAGATCAGTCAATCATCCAGACTGTTGCCCTTGCAAGTACTGAAAAGGCTGCTGCCCCTCTTCAGGAACCACACGTTTGTCTGGCCTCTCAACAGATACCCCTCCGTTGTGGTTGCACCTACGGTACCGGCCATCTGTATCGCTGAGGCACGCAAGCCTCTCCACCAATGGCAAGGTCCATGGTTCATGGGGGTAGCAGATATTCAGGACATAAGAGACAAGCTGTATTCAGTCAACAGCAACACGAACACATAAATAGGAAACATTCATAATTAAGAGCAATAAGCTTTTCATGACTGTATAAATTTAACAAGGTTACTTGTGAAGCTGACAAACTGTACAACTGATAGTTCATATTCTACTTCAGGAGCAAATATTAAGCCTTGTGGGGTGTTACAATGATACAACAGGGCGTGCTGTCAGTCTAGAATTTACAGAAAAATGACATTCTGTAAATTTAAGACGTAAACAACACAAATTAAGAAATAAGATGAAGCCTAGAGGAGGTACCAGACAAGTGTTGAAAGAGGTCTTCTGACTGACAGACATTGTGTTTCATGGAATGTAGATATGAAAACTTCTGTTAAAGCTTTTCAGTGTGGTTTTCGGAAAGCCAGCTTCCTTGCAGTACCATAACTGTATTATCTCATGTTTGGTTCTTTATTAAGCCATAATTCTATACATGCCACAAGATGAAAACACGCACTCGAAACTTGGCAAACAAATGAAAATACCTAATAACATGGAATTGAACAATTTCTTTAATGCTCAATTGCCAATAACCTGGAAATAAAATAAAATCAGAAAACTGAAACTAATAACATTCCTCTCATAACTTAGTACCAGACAGGACTGAAGCAAGTGAATTACATTCTCTGCCAGGGTTTCGATTACCTCTCGTCATGTCCTGAAATGAGAAATGTCCTGCTCACTATCTTCCCCAACCCTCCCACAGTGGTATTCCACCGTCCACCGAACCTACATAATATACTTGCCCATCCTTACACACTCCTGCTCACAATCCCTTACCCCGTAGCTCATACCCCTGTAATAAAACTAGATGCAAGACCTGTCCCATAAATCCTCTCACCACTGCCTACTCCAGTCCGGTCACTATCACCATCTAACCCATCAAAGGCAGGGCTACCTGTGAAACCAGTCATGTGGTTTACAAACTAAGCTGCAACCACTGTGCTGCATAAGCATTACAACCAACAAGCTGTCTGTCCACATGAATGGCCACCAACAAACTGTGGCCAAGAAACAAGCGGACCATCCTGTTGATGAACACGCTGCCAAACACGATATTCTTCATTCACAGCCTGTGTCATATGGATCCTTCCCACCAACGCCAGCTTTTCTGAATTGCTCATGTGGGAACTTTCCCTGTAACACATCCTACATCCTGTAACCCTCCCAGCCTCAATCTTTGTTAGTCACTGTCCTCACTCATCTAGCCCCTCCCCTGCTCCCATTCCAGCACTACACAGCCGTCATTCTACCACCACACCCAGTTTTTTTACATCTCTCCTTCTCCACTACTGCCTCACCCCTCTCCACCTC
The DNA here is from genome assembly GCF_021461385.2 of Schistocerca piceifrons. Taxonomy (NCBI): domain Eukaryota; kingdom Metazoa; phylum Arthropoda; class Insecta; order Orthoptera; family Acrididae; genus Schistocerca; species Schistocerca piceifrons. Next base: position 316,035,052 of record NC_060145.1, on the reverse strand, counting down.
TCCCCTACTCTCCGTCTAACCGGCAGCACTTCACTGTCCGCCATCCCCATCATACTATCCCTCCCCTCCCCACCCCAGCCTCATCCTCCCCCCCCCCCCCCCCCAATCACCACTTCCATCATGCTCTAGTGCTGCTGCTTGCAGTGTGGTTTCAGTTGCCTGAGACTGCAGTCGTGTGTGTGTGTGTGTGTGTGTGTGTGTGTGTGTCTTGTTGGCCGAAAGCTATAATAGTGAAAGTCTTTTTGTGGTACCTAAGTCGGAGAAGGGGAAGGGAAAGGGATAGTGTTGTATGGGTGGGGGGAGATAAGAGTGCTGTTTGGCAGAGTGTCCCGGGACTAGACTGCACCAGGGCTGGGAGGCTGTGGGGTAGGGATGTTTGGGGAGGATGCAAGAGGAGGGACAGCTCGAAAAAGGAGGGGAGTGGGGGAAAGATGGGCAGGTACATTGACATAGGGTGACCCAGAAAGAGGACGGAAGGTAAGAATAGGGAGGAGGTAAAAGGACAGAGGGGATGGAAACTATTGGGTGGAGTGTGTGGGGGGACAGCTGATTACCACAGATTGAGGTTGGGATAGTTTCGGGAGAGGAGAATGTTTTCCCATCTGATGCTGGAGGGGTGGATCTGGATGACTCAGGTATTAAAGGAGTTGGTTGATTGGTTGGCTGGACAATTAAAGGGACCAAACTACTAGGTCATCAGTCCTTTTTCCCTCGAACAGACAGGTCCACATGGTTGTACATCAAAGATGGCCTACCACACAAAATCCAGGGGAAGAAATCCCTGAAGCCTACCACAGGTGAATGACAGCTAGACGATGGACAGAAAAGAAGAAAGGAGGGCACAGGAAGAAAGGCAGGCAAGATGCCTCACCTAGAGAGCAGTCACCCCACCCCCACCCCCCCCCCCCCCACAAAGCAGTGTGCAATGAGTGGACATATATCCCCCACCCCCACACAGTCCCATCACTTACCAGAGCAACCCCACTCTAGCAGCATGGACAGGGGAAAAGAAGTGCAGCTAGACAAAAGATGAACAAGTTGAACAGACCAAGTGAGATAGGGGAAGAAGAGTAAAACAGCAGGTAGGGTGAGAGCCAGGTTGGATCACCAAACCCAGACAGCCACAGTCCGGTGCCAGAGTGTCCTGCCAACCCCTTAATGGGCTGATAAGGTTCAGTGGCTCTCCTTTAACAAGTGGTAAAAGCCATCTTCATGAATAAAATAAAACTAAGTCAGCTCTAAGGCACTGTCTCTTAACACCAGGGCTAACAAGTCAGGGAGATAAAGAGTCTGCCACAGGGCAACTAGGCTGGGACAGTTAAGCAAAACATGAACCACCATCAAATGGGAACGACAGTGGGGTGGGTTTTCGTGATGGAGGAGACGACCATGAGTCAGCCAAATACGGCCAATATGGAGCCAGCACAGGATGGTAGAGTCCTTGCAAGAATCGCCCGTAGTTAATTTGATGAAGTCACAGTGAGCCATTCCATATTCCAGATACCTATAACTTCATGCTGTAATACCGAATGGAGGTCTGTTTTCACGATACCTGTCCAAGAGTCAGCTTACTGGTGGCCAGTTTGGTCAAGCTATAAACGAGTTCATTCCCAGGTCCCAATGTGGCCTGGGGTCCTGATGAATGTCACTGAGTGTCCACATTGTCCAAGGGCATACAGGGAATCCTGGATAGCCATGAACAAGGGATGGTAGGGTAACATGGGCCAAGAGCTGGCAAACTGCTCAAGGACTCGCTGCAGATGAGAAATGACTCACTGGTTCAGAACAGATATGCTCAAGAGCACGAGACATTGCTACCAACTCGGCAGTGAAAACACTGCAGCCATCCAGCAATGAGAAAACACTGCAACCATCGAGCAATGGGTGCAGTTCAGTATGTCCCATATGAGTATAAACAAAGCCTATGTGACCAACAACTATTGAGCCATCAGTATAGATCACTTCTGAACCCTAGGATGCGCCAAGAACAGATAAAAATTGGTAGCGGAGGGTCTTGGGATGAACTGAGTCTTTCAGACCTTGCAAAAGGTCAAGAAGAAGCTCTGACCGAGGTACACAACATGGAAGATTATGTGAATGGGCCCGGAGGAGAGGTGGCACAGGAAACAACTGGAGTTCAGAGAGGACAGACTGGATGCAGATTGCAATTGTAATACCTGATCAGCGTCACCCTTGCAGGAGACGGATTTCTGTGTTTGAAAGAGGAGACAGTAGTTTGGGTGCTTAGGAGCATTGCGAACATGAGTAGCATAATTGACAAGCTGTTATTGGCACCTGATCCACAATGGAGGGACCCCAGCCTTCATGAGTCAGCTGTTCACAGAATTAGTTCGAAAGGCTCCTGTCACGAGTCAAACCCCACAGTAGTGTATCAGATCCAGTATCTGCAATGCTGAGGGCAATACCAAACTGTATGCTAGATTCCAGCAATCAAGATGGGACTGTATCAAGGCTTTGTAGAATTGCAGAAAGGTAGTGCGATCTGTACCCCAGCTGGTATTACTCAGGCAATGAAGTCTATTATTGTGCAGGCTGCACTTTCACTTAAGCTAGTGAAGAAGTGGAATCCATGTCAATTGAACTTCAAAGAGAAGTCCTAAAAAGTGACAAGTCTGCACCACATTGAGTAGTTGGTTGTCGAGGTAAAGTTCTGGTTGTGTGTGAATGGTACAGTGTCAACATAAGTGCATGATGGGTGTCTTGGCAGCTGAAAATTGAAAGCGATGGGTGAGGGGCCATGCTTGCACCTTTTATACAGTGCCTTGCAGTTGACGCTCAGTGACACCTGCACTAGAGAAGCAATAGAGGTAAAAGTCATCAGCATACAAGGAGGATGATATTGAGGACCACACAGCTGCTGCTAAATCATTGATGGCTACTAGAAAGGGAGAGACACTCAGTACAGAACCCAGCGGGACCTTATTCTCTTGGATATCGAGGGGTACTGTGGGAAGCACCAACTCAGACCCAGGAAGTACAGTGTGACAAGAAGTTCTGGATAAAAATCAGGAGCAAACCCCAGAGACCCTGCTCGTGTAACACAGTGAGGATGTGATGTCATCATAAGCCTTTTTCAGGTCAAAGAAGATGGCTATAAGGTGTTGACATTGAGCGAAAGTTGTTCGGATGGCAGACTCCAGGTAAACCGAATTATTAGTAGTGGAACGGCCTTGGCAATAGCCACCCTGGGGTAGAGCCAGAAGGTCCCAAGACTCGAGGAGTCAACACAGCCACCAGTTCACTGTGCATTCGAGCAACTTACAGAGAACATTGGTGAGAGTAATTCGGTGATAACTATCCATCTCTAGAGGTTGCTTACCTGGTTTCAATACTGGGACAGTGCTTTCTCGCCACTGTAATGGGAACTTGCCCTCACTCCAGATGCAGTTAAAGATGGCAATAATATGACGCTGACAATCCACCAATAACTGCTTGATCATTTGGTTGTGGACACAGTCCATCCCTGTGGCTGTATCAAGGCAGTTGGCTAGAACATTGATGAATTCCCAGTCACTGAATCTACATCTACATCTACATCTACATCCATACTCCACAAGCCACCTGACGGTGTGTGACGGAGGGTACCCTGAGTACCTCTTTCGGTTCTCCCTTCTATTCCAGTCTCGTATTGTTCGTGAAAAGAAGGATTGTCGGTATGCTTCTGTGTGGGCTCTAATCTCTCTGATTTTATCCTCATGGTGTCTTCGCGAGATATACGTAGGAGGGAGCAATATACTGCTTGACTCTTCGGTGAAGGTATGTTCCCTGAAACTTTAACAAAAGCCCGTACCGAGCTACTGAGCGTCTCTCCTGCAGAGTCTTCCACTGGAGTTTATCTATCATCTCTGTAACGCTTTCGCGATTACTAAATGATCCTGTAACGAAGCGCGCTGCTCTCCGTTGGATCTTCTCTATCTCTTCTACCAACCCTATCTGGTACGGATCCCACACTGCTGAGCAATATTCAAGCAGTGGGCGAACAAACGTACTGTAACCTACTTCCTTTGTTTTCGGATTGCATTTCCTTAGGATTCTTCCAATGAATCTCAGTCTGGCATCTGCTTTACCGACGATCAACTTTATATGACCATTCCATTTTAAATCACTCCTAATGCGTACTCCCAGATAATTTATGGAATTAACTGCTTCCAGTTGCTGACCTGCTATTTTGTAGCTAAATGGTAAGGGATCTTTGTTTCTATGTATTCGTAGCACATTACACTTGTCTCCATTGAGATTCAATTGCCAATCCCTGCACCACGCGTCAATTCGCTGCAGATCCTCCTGCATTTCAGTACAATTTTCCATTGTTACAACCTCTCGATGCACCACAGCATCATCTGCAAAAAGCCTCAGTGAACTTCCGATGTCATCCACAAGGTCATTTATGTATATTGTGAATAGCAATGGTCCTATGACACTCCCCTGCGGCACACCTGAAATCACTCTTACTTCGGAAGACTTCTCTCCATTGAGAATGACATGCTGCGTTCTGTTATCTAGGAACTCTTCAATCCAATGAAGCACCCAATGGAGCATCATATGGCTAAAGATGGCGTGTAGTTAAAGATAATTGCTTTCACTCCACCCACTGTTTTATGGCGTGAAAAGTAGGTTGATAATTCTCAGATGTAGAGGCTCGAGCATAATGCTGTGCAAAAAATTCAGTGATGGTGTCTATGTCAGTGTAGCTAGCATCATTCAAGGTAATACCAGGTATACCGGTAGTAGATGTCTGGTATCCACAGAGACGTCTTATCCTTGCCCAAACCTGCAAAGGAGAGGTTTGTGGTCTGTAACATTCCCAGAATTCTTGCTTCCATTGTTTTATTAGGTAATGGATCCAGGCATGGAGCCACTTAAAGGCAAAGAGGTGCTCCATCAATGGGTGCTGCTTATGGCACTGGAGAGCCCCCCTACGAGCTCCAGTGGCCTCTGTGATTTCTAATGACCATCACGCTACTGTCTTCCGTCATAATGGGCCTGAGGAACTGGGTGGGGAAACAAGTTTGCCATCAGAGCCAAAAACACTCTAGTCAACACTGCTGAGCACCCACCTGAGCAGGCATCCTGGGGTTTGACACTGAGGGAGGGACATGAAGATTGGGGTCACTACCACACAGATCATTGCGTAATCTACAGTGGATGATGGGGGAAGACAACGGATGGAGACGGAAACGTCAATGGCCAAGAAAGTTCTGTGCACCACGGTGAAGTGTGTGTGGGTACCAGTATTCAAGAGGCAAAGGTCAAATTGTGCCAGAATGTTTTTGAGGTCTCAACCATGACCAGTGACCATGGTTGCACCCCATAAAGGGTTAGGGGCACTGAAATCGCCCAAGATTAGGAAATGTGGGGAGAGCTAGAAACCAACGCAAACAATATGTTCTGAGACACTTCACCACCAGGAGATGGCAGATGGTAATATCCTGAAATGCACTTATCCAAAAATCCACAGCCTCCAAAGATGTATTAAGAGGCACAAATTCACTACATAGAGTGTCCAAAACATATACTGCAAACTCTGCCTGACACCGTGTCATATGTAACACAATTCTTATAATATCTACGGTATCCACGAAGGGCAGGGGTCCATGTTGTAGGAATCCAAGTCTCCTGAGGGGCAATGCAGAAGGCAAGTGGTGTGCTTGAAAGATGATGTGGCAGAAGAGAAACCACTAAAATTCCACTGGAGAATAATGTTATTGATTTACTATGAGGCCGTGATGGAACCATGGAGGTCGGTTATGCCGTAGGATCACCTGCTGCCATTGGTTGAGAGGTTGTGGCACCAAAACATATAGGTACTGGGTTCTGTTATGTAGTGACCTAGGGCCTCAGGGGCCACCTGAATCTCCGCCTTAGCCACCGGAGAGGAACAGGAGAGATCTGGTGGTGTGGGGGTTACCAGAATCTCCTTCTTGGAGAACTACTTCTTACCTTTCCTCTCCTTAGAGGATTTGGATGATTGTGATAGCTCCTCTGAATCAGTTTCAGGTAAGATGATGATGATGAATCTTATATTCTTGTATTTTCTTCTTTTTCTGGAAAATAGTGTAATCTGGCAAGCAGGGAGAATGGCGATTTCCACAGGGAACAGATGGATGGAGGTGCACAAGGAGGATTTACATGCAGTGGTCATGTACATTGCAATGCGAAGGCGAGCCCAAATTTCAAACACCTGAAGCACTGCCGGGAGGGGATGGAAGATATGGATTCACATTGCATCGGAAATGAATTGCCCTCAAAGGCCAAGATGAAGGCAGCAGTAGCAACGCTATTATCGTTGGACCCCTTATGCACAAAACAGATGAAGTGTACTCCTTGTTGCTCCAAGTTGGTGCGTACGTCATCATCAGATTACAAGACCAGGTCTCGATGGAAAAGGATGCCCTGCACCATATTAGGCTATTATGGGGAGTAATAGTCACCAGTACATCACCCAATTTGTTACAAGCGATCAGTGTCCGTGACTGGGCAGTGGATGCTGTTTTGATCTAAACTGAACCACTTTACATTTCAGAGATGACTGCCACTTCCCTGACCTTGTCTTCTATGTTATCCACAAAGAGAAAGGCCTTGTGGCTAAGAAGAAATCACCATCAGTCCTTGTACAAACCACATATTGAAGGAAGTATTTCTCTGCTTGCTGCTTAGCCCTACATCCCCCTCACTTTCCTTCCACATAGCCCACTGGGACTGTATGGCCACCAGCAGGAGATAACTTCATCTACTTCATTTGCAGCTCATCCTACAAGGTGCCACCTGCTCCAAAATGGGGACTCTTCCTATGGACACCACCAAGCCTCAGCAATGGCTACCTGGCCAGCAACCCACTGCATGGAGTTCACTTGTCCCCATCACAACGGGCACATACTCCTTGACATACATGGGGAGTTTTCAGCTCACACACCAAAGGTGTAATCCCTGCATGGTCAGGGGGGGCTACCACCATGCATGTACTTGACAACCCCCATTCCCTTCAACAAGAAGGTTACCATGCTGGATTTTGGGTGCATTACCTTATTAAAGGGAAGGATACAAAGATGAAAAGGCATGAAGATGGAGCATACATGGCATTAGGCAACCTTTCCTGCACAATCTACAAGTCTCGAGAATTTTGAAAATTGTGGGAGGTCAAACCCAACAATGAAAGCTATGTATTTATTTATTGAAAGGTTGTAGAAAAAGCCAGAAATGGAAACTTGAGTCCCAAATCGTCAACCAGGTCCAAGCAGGGTCTGCACCAAAAAAACCATCTTATGGAGAGGAAGAGGGGGAGAGCAAAAGTGGAAGCACAAGCTTGCAGCACAGAAACAAAGGTGTCCCATGGTAGCCAAGTACGTACATACAAAAGAGTTGTGAGCCCCCTGGGGGGAATGAAGCAGCCATTGAAATCAACCATGATACGTTTGGCTGCTTATTGTAGTACACATCACAGTTTGGTGGTGATCGTTCATCCTGGTGGACAGCTGGTTGGTAGGCATACCAAAATAAAAAGCTGTGCAATGATTGCAGCAGAGCTGGTATGTGACATGGCTGCTTTCACAGGTGGCCCAGCCTCTGGTGGGGTAGGATAAGCCTGTGACAGGAAGTGTTGGGTGGGTGGACTGGGCAGGTCTTGCACGTGAGTCTTCCACAGTTGATCCCTGTGACAAGCGATAGGGATTGGGAGTGGCTTAGGAATGGACTAGGATGTTGTGGAGATTGGGTGGATAATGGAACACCACTCTAGTAGATGAGGGAAAGATCTGGAGTCCCTCATTTCAGAGCATGATAAGAGATAATCAAAACCCTGGCGAAGGACGTGGTTCAGTTGCTCCAGTCCAGAGTGGTACTGGGCAATGAAGAAGGCACTACTTTGTGGTTGGTTCTTGGGACTAGTGGGAGGACTGGGGGGCATTAGGGAAAATGGCACAAGACATTTGTCTGCGGACTAGGTCTGGGGGATAGTGCTTGTCTGTGAAGCCCTTAGTGAGATCCTCACAATCAGCATACTGTGCAAGGGAGTTCTTGTCACTGCAGATACACCATCCCCTGGTGGAAAGGCTGTGATGGAGGGATTTTCTTTGTGTGTGTGTGTGTGTGTGTGTGTGTGTGTGTGTGTGTGTGTGTGTGAAATGGATGACAGATGTCAAAATGCTGGTACTTATGGTGGTTGGTGTGTTTAATGTGGACAAAGGTGTGGACGGAGCCATCAGAGACGATGTGGTCAATTTCCAGGAAGGGGGCATGATGGGTTGAGGTGGACCAGGTGCAGAAGATGTGAGACAGTGTTGAAGTTGTAAAGGACTGAAGGTAGGATGTTTTATCCCTAAGTCCAGATCATGTAGATATCATCAATTAACCTAAACCAGACTAGGGGTTTGCCATTTTGGGAGAGGTTTGGCACCTAGATGGTCCATAAACAGGTTGGCATACGACAGTGCTATGGCTGTGCTGCGGACCTTTCCTTCAAAACAGAAGTAGTTGTGACTTAGTAAGTAAGATGTATGGGGAATGAGGCAGTGGGATGTTGGTGTATTGGGAGGTAGCATTAACAGTGACAAGTAGGGAATCAGGAGGTAAAGGGGTGGGGATGATGGAGAGTTGGTGAAGGAAGTGGCTGGTATCTTTGATGTGGGACTAGATCCTGGGTAACTGGTTGGAGGTGTTGGCCGATGAGGGCTCAAATTCTTTCAGTGGAGGCGCAATAACAAGCCACAATGAGCATCCAGGGTTGTTGGGTTTGTGGATTTTAGGGAGCATATAGAAAATGGGTTGTGGGCTGTCACAGAGGTGAGGTCTGTGAGCAGTCTGGTGGCTGCTAACTCTGCCACACATCGCTCCCCTCTCCCATCACCTCTACACTACTATCTCTCCCCTTCCCTGCCCCTCCAGATTGCTGCTTCATTTTATGTAATGCTTGCTTGTGTGAATGAGTGAGTGTGTGTGTGTGTGTGTGTGTGTGTGTGTGTGTGTGGTGGTGGTGGTTTTTTTCCTATTTCTCTTTCTGGCGAAGACTGTGGCTGAAAGCTGATGTTTATGTGTATTAATTGTGCCTGTCTGCAATCTAACATGTCACCTTTACAGTAAAGTAGCAATCTAGCTTTTTCTTACATTGTTGAAATGCAAAGCTTAAAAGGACAGTGGATGAAACAATCTCTTAAATTGCTACTAGAATACAGTAAAAATTAATTACTAAATGCACTTAAAGTGATGCACATTTCAATTCCTAAAATGAAAATGTGCAACTAAGTGCAGAAAAGTTTTCTTTTCATTTACTAGCATTTCAGTAATGAAAAAGCAAAAGTTTGTAGCCTACCTTGGCGAGCTTTCTCCATTGGGGAGAAAGTTGCTGGCAAGGACCACACCATGGAGCAAAATAGTCAACAAGCCACATATGGTCGACTGGTTTACTGGCAACTGTAGACTCAAAGTTCTTCTCTGTCAGTTCCACAACTACATACAAATGAACACAAGATTAGATCAATTATAGTATGCACAGGGGTGTTAAAGCAATCATTCTTCCTGAAATACATACATGAATGCAAAGAGAAGCAACCCTTATAAATGGAAAACTGGGAAGTACCCTCTGCCATGCATTTCACAGTGGTTTGCGGAGTATAGATGAAGCTCCATAAATTTGTTGTTAGCTATAGTGATTAAAAAAGCAATGATCAGCATCTTACTTTTTGGCTGACAAGAACTTGCCGAAATGGGGCATTTTACAATCAGATACTTTCTTTCCATCAGTACACACACACACACACACACACACACACACACACACACACACACAAATTAATCCTCTCAGTTGTGTTCCAATGCATTACATTCTATTTCTACAAGTCTTGCAGTACTTCTCTCTCCCTTCCCTTGTAGAATCCCGTCCCCACCACTTCTCTGTCCAGAGACAAGCATATTGTTGATATAATAGTAGTGAAAGCCCAATTTATTCCATGGAGCTAGCCATTGTGATGAATGCATACTGCTTACTCTGATAAGTTTACACCAGTGGCTATTTCCCCACTATGTATGTGTTAATGACAAAATTATCATCACTACGTGAGAACTTTCTAACTGTAGTTAATAAGTGTGGAACATCCCATTGTGTGCAATCTGCTTTGTTACATGTACAGATGGAGTGTAAAAGACGTCGGCTCCAGACATCAACAAGACATGACAGCAAATAAACCTCTCCACCTGCTGTGATGGAATGCTCTTGATCTTTGGGCATCACGGCTTGTCAGTGCCTTGGAGATCATGGAAGGGCACAGTTGACAATGTAAATGGCCTAATAATTGAAGATGTAGAGGAGTTCTGCCTTCTGCTCTAAAATGTCATGTCAATATATGTACATGTGGTGACCTACTGAGAGCTACACATCATGAAAGATCTATTCACCACAAATTGTAACCAAGGTTGTAAAATATTACGATTCTGTCAAAAAATACAGAAGATTTCATGTGGAGGTGAGTTTGTCATTTAGTTAGTAGCTTGAACAAACCAGAGCTCTCTTTTAGCATCCATACATCGTAATGTTGCATAAATATGCACCTGTTGTGTCTTATACATATTTCACTGTACCATACTTGGTCACTTTAATTTACTGGATCTATTTATACACCAAGTAAACACCACTATCTTGGCTCCAGGCAGCATGGCTCAAACCAAAATTAACATACACGGGCAGTAATGTACCTGCCATACCAGTTTCATGGGTAGCTTGGCACAACTTCTGCATGTTTCCCTATCCTTAAATGCTGGCATAATACATCTGAAATGACTGCATTTTAAGCACTTGAAGGGTTTGGTGTGTAGAAAATAACTCAAGTGACAAAACACTGTTTTAATATGGCCAAGAAGAACAGAGTTTTCGCTTTTCTTTTTTAAAAGAAAACAAGAAAAGGAAAAATTCAGCTCTTTGGAGTTCTTCGCTGATTTTTTTTTTTTTTTCTGGAAAATGATGCCAGTCACTCTGTCAGCTTCCCACTCTTCCTTTAATTCAGTAGTGTGTAGGTCTACTATGGCTTGTGGTTATACATAGCACTGCATAGGAGTGACATGCATACGGCCTACCTATGTCTTTTTATCAATGAATAATGCAACTAATGTGAGTGTAGGTAGTGTGTGAAGTTATTTTTATTTACATGTTGCAAGTCATGTCGTGGGACAATGCACATCCAACATGAGGTGGTGATTGCAGGACCTTTGTGAGAGGAAATGCCTGCTTGGATGCAAAAATAGAAGTTTCATGAATTGCCAGAAGGCCTTGAAGATACATACAGTTCTTAAGAATAAATGTATGTGAACAATGGACATTAAGCTGTGAGAAGATTCACTTGCTGGTTGATCCTGAGCATTGACAGAAGGCCTTTATGTCACTGGTTTGATACATACTTGAGAAACCAATATACATATGTTTTTAATTCAATTTGGATGTCATAATGTCACGCTGTAACCACACTCAAGTCCAAATCCAAAAGAGAGAGAGCACTGAAAGCACTTTTATTACAAACATCATCGTATAAATAGAACAGAACTGAAATGGATGGAGAGTGCAGTTATCTATACGAAACTCAAACATTCCAGCATATACAAACATTCCTGAAATGATAAATACTAAATTACAAATAATTATTATGGGTGGTTTCAAGTTTGAAATTGTGACCTGCAGCATGCCAGCCAGCAATGTTTACCATTATATATATTACATGCAGTGCAGCTCATGGAATTTGTTCCCTTTCCTTCTGTTCCAGAAGCTGTCATTGGAGCCAACTACAGCACCCTAGATCTAGATCTTGTCAGTGGTCCTCTGTACGGGGGCACTGATGGATCCTTGCATTCTGGTCATGTTGTCACATCACCTTCACTATGATGAACATCAAAGGTAGCTCCTCCCACTGACACTTCATTATTGTCAAGCAGGGCTTCAGCTTCCTTGAACAAGAAGCTACTATTGTTTATCTGCACCTCAGGACTGTAGCAAGGCTTCATACAGAAGACATTGACATTATCTGTGCACTTTTTGTCTTATGGATGAAGGGTCACAACTGTTGGCTTCATATGTGAAGTCCAACAAGTGACAAAGGGTATGAGATGGCCCAAAGTAGAGCTTTACTAACTTTTTTGATAGTCCCATTTTCTGCATAGGCATAAAAATCTGTACAGAGTCTCCCTGGCTGCACATCACTGACTAGTGCTTGGCATTATAGTGATTTTGGTCTTTCTCCTGACCATCCAGAGTCTGTAGGCAAGTCAGCTGTCTCCTTCTTCAGTTATGCTAAAAAGTGTGTCACACAGTCATTATCAGTAATGTCATGGGAAACAGGAACAGTCTATCTATTGTTGTTTTGGCCTTGCAACTGTGTAGCAGAAAGAATTGTGTGAGACCTGTTGTGTTTTCAATGTGCTCTTTGCAAATGTCATGATGGGAAGTACTGTATCCCAATATGTTCAAAGATAATGTACAATGTGAGCATATCTGCCAGTGTCTTATTAAAGGATAGTGTGAGGCCATTTGTTCGTGGTGATAGCTGTTATCCCGTGTCAACTGTCAAAATGTAAAATTAACTCTTATACTAGACACTACTGGAAAGCTTTTTCTGCAACAAGAAACCAGCATACAGGGTGATCCGTGTTTCAAATTGGCATCTTCTAAAGAAACCTTGCAACTTGCAGAGCTTTGACATTTGGCACAGTTTTGGTGAAAGCACAGAGGTGAGGCATTCAATGGGAACTACGTATAATATAAGGATTTCCAATTGTTGACACAGGGAGCTTCCCAAAGAGACTGATAAATGTAATGGTGCTGCTGCAGGCAGAATCGGTATCAGATGCCCCACAGATAATTGTGGCACATGCTTCTATCACTGACATTTCTTATAGTGGTTCACATATCATGTACTGGACTGATAGACTTGGCCAGTGATACCTGTGTCTGATTCTATCCACAGTCTTCACGAATCCCAGATAACCATACTGGAGCATTGTGGGAAAACTTCATGATAGCTGACCATAGATGAGCTTGGATGACAAACAACCATTTCCACCACATTGGATCATAGTTCCTTTTATAAAACATTCCATTTATTAATTAGAATTCTTCTTTGGCCTCCAAGGCTTCTATAGTTTTCAGCAATTCTGGATGTCTCCTCTGTTCAGCAGCAATGTCAGGATTCCTTGAAAGGCAGTCAACATCGTTTGGTTTGCGTCTGTTTTTGGATCCCACTAAAATGTCATATTCCTGAAGCTTTGGTCCTCATCTCATCATCTGACTTGACGGATCTTACAGGCTAGTCTGCAAGTACAGACAATGATTATTGGTCACATTGGTGAGTGGTTTGTAAACAAATACAGCCGGAACTTGTTGATAACCTAAACAACTGCATGGAACTCTTTCTTGGTTGAAGAGTAATTTCCCTCAGACTTGTCAAGTATGCAGGAATCATAAGCTACAACCTTCCTGGATTTGTACTACACCTGCATCTATTCAATCACTGCTAGCCTCAGTGTGAAGTTCTATCTCAGCATTCTCGTCACGATGCTAGGACTGGAAAAGATGTTAGCGCCTCATTAAGGACAAAGAAATATCTTTCTTACCTCTTGTTCCAGGAAAATATTGTGTCTGCAGTAGCTCTTGCACGGGAGAGTCCTTTATGAATTGTCAACAGTATGAGCACATTACGAACATGCTGAGGATTGGAAACCCTGTGACTGCTCCTATGGTTCTCTAGATCAGGATGGGTGCCATCAACACTTAATAGGTGGCCTATTATTTTTATTTCTTGGGAGGCGAAGACACGCTTATCGGATTCAGTCAGAGTAATGCAGTCTGAACACACCTCAATGCTGTTGTCAGATGGCTTAGTCATTCTTCATTATTATTATTATTATTATTATTATTATTATTATTATTATTATTAATAGAAAACAATGTCATCCAGATAGCAAAGACATGTTGTCCATTTATGGTGTCTAGCAGGGTCCATTTATGGTGTCTAGCAGGTTGTGCATCATGTGCTTGAAAGTGGCCAAAATGTTAAATAGTCCAAATGACATAACTTTGAGCTCTCAGAAGCCATCAGGAATTAGGGATGCAGTTTTTTCCTACCAGTTTCATCAACATTGTGTTTGCCAGTAATCTGTCTCCATGTCCAGCATTGACAAACATTTTGATCCTCTCAAGCAGTCTGTTGCAGTCAATCCACACTAAGGGATCGATATCTTTCTTTTTTGGGGTTTTTCTCAGTCATTGATAATCAATACAGAAACACCATGTGTCATCCTTCTCCTTTGTAAGACCACTTGAGAGTACCAGAAACACACTGAAGGTTCAGTGACATCATCTGGCAGCATCTTCTCAGTGACATCATCTTGCAGCATCTTCCCACTTCCTCTTGGACTACAAGTCACTCAACCAGCAATACTCCATATAACAGATGGTTAATTGGCACATGATACCTATGCTGATCAAGTATTTCAGCATGGGTCACTTGGTCTGTCCTTTCTCCACTCCAGAATTCAAATCATCCAGAAATTGGCACAGAACAGCTAACATTTTCCAACATTGTTTCTCAGTCAGCTTTGATCCTATTGGCAATTCAATAGTAGCTTCCTCCGCTGTGTTATCTGTAGTGGTAGTAAAGTACAGTTCTTTGTTGACAGTATTAAGCTGCCCCTCCTGGACTGGTTTGATTGTCCCTAAACACATACCTTCAGGGATAAGTTGTGGCTGCTCATGACAATTAGTGATCCAAAGTCATCCTTGAGCACATACAACCCCCTTGATTAGTCACTGAAATGTAGATTTCTTTTGTGACCCTGATAAACTTTTTGCAATCGACAAAAGCTTCACAGTTTAACTACGCATCTAGACTGATGACTAGAACTTGTCTCATTGATGATGGTGGAATAACTGTCTTCGATGGAAAACAACCGACGAGAGCAATCTCTTCTACATGTGCTTGTTTAAATAGCTTTGTCAATCTGGAGCTTTGATCTTCCACAGTCTATGACTGCTTGTGCTGTCTGCAAGAAGTCCTACATCACATCATCACGAGTACAGTCTGATAA
Source organism: Schistocerca piceifrons (assembly GCF_021461385.2). Lineage (NCBI taxonomy): Eukaryota > Metazoa > Arthropoda > Insecta > Orthoptera > Acrididae > Schistocerca > Schistocerca piceifrons. The sequence goes on along the minus strand of NC_060145.1, from coordinate 316,019,974 downwards.
AACCACAAAATTCAAAGGTCTGTGTTTTGTCATTTATAGTTATTCTTGCTACGCATGTTCCTGTGGGTTGGACATATTTCCTATTTGCAGCAGCTAGGAGAGTGGCTGGTACCTCTGTATGACAATGGGGAACGGCTATGGCAAGTTGGGAAGTGACCTCATCCAGATTATGAACGACTTCACTCTACAGGTTGACTACAATCATCTGCAATTAACTGGCAAGAATACAATTGCTACACTGGTTGACATCTTGTGGTGAACTAGTTGTTTTCTCTCCCTATGGTAGCGTACAACATGTCCAGGGCACCCACAGTGGAATTATAACGGTGTGTAGTGCTCTGCCCTCCAAATGTCTGTCCTGTGCATGGCATTATACCTGGCAGAGGAACTGGTCTTACCTGTGTTGGACATGTACTAGGTTGTCATTTGACAGTCATAGCTTAATGCTGAAATGGCCAAGACCATTCTTGCAGGTGCATTTGACTGGTGGTGGAGATTGGTGCTAAATGTGGATACACCTCTTCGTCAACATTTTCTATTACCTCCCAATGTACAGGATTGACATTCACGGCTGCTATCACTTGCTCGCTTTGTCTGACAGTTCTGGGTGCCATAAAATGCTGTGCCTCTTCTCTAACAGCCTGGTGTACAAGACACAAGTTCATGGTGATCCTCTACAACTGTTGTAAGAACCACATTCAGGAGTCAGTCAAACCTCTTTTGTCAGACTCTTTTCTGTCGCATTTCCTTCCTGTGTTGGAACCACTCAATGAATTTCTCATTTGTTGTGACATTCTTTACCACTCTTGTGACATTCTTTTACATGTCTGCTGTGACCTCTTTCATCAAGTGTGAGATTTTGTCAGCTTCTGTTATATTTGAATTAAAAATTTGGAATAGGGCCAAAACATTCTGTCTGTAGACTTTTGTTGTTTCTCCAAGACACTTCTGCTGTGACCTCTTTCATCAAGTGTGAGATTTTGTTAGCTTCTGTTATATTTGAATTAAAAATTTGGAATAGGGCCAAAACATTCTGTCTGTAGACTTTTGTTGTTTCTCCAAGACACTGATCCTTGTCCTTCAATTATTCTTCCGACTTGCCGCCAATTGTTGCAAAAAGTTTTTTTTTTTTTTTTTTTTTTTTCAGTTTGGCCTTAAATTTATCGCTGCTACTGATCTTCTCTTCTTTGTTCTCTAGCGACTTAGTCGAATCCTTTCAGCCATTCTGTTAGGTCGTGACCAACATCTCCAGGAAACACTGATGGGTGGCTGATGTACAGCTGACTTACTGCTGTTTTGGAATCCACTGGCCACCTGGGTACAAGGACCAAAGGAACAGTGTACTGCTTGTATTTTGGTTCCTGTCCATGTATGTGACAACTTGCATGTTGCCCAGTTGGAGCCACAGTGATGTAAATGTTTCTGAAGTACCAGGCATCTCCACAAAAAACTGTCATATATGCAGATCAAGCCCAAATCCGAAAGCACGGTGATCAATGAAATACAACACTGACAGCCCATTTATTATGGATACCAATGTACAGCCAAAACAGAACCGAACTACTGGGCAGAGACTGCAACTATTTACACAAACATTGAATATTCCAGAACATACACACATTACAAACATAAGAAATCTTGAGAACCTTCCAGAAATGATAAATATTAAATGAGAAATAACTGCTGGTGATGAGGTTTCAACTGGTGACCTACATCATGCCAACCAATGAAGCCAACAGCTACACCAACACAGCTCATGGCAATGCATATTTGGATGAAGTTTTCAATGTAGCACAGCTCTTTCTATTTATGTGTCATAGTCAGAGAAAAAGCCAGAGCCTGACAGGCTCTGCAGACTATCAAGGCCAACAATAAAAGCTAAGAAAAGGCTAAATTCACACCCTGCAAGTTGCAACACTTTGCTAAAATTTAGTGTGTTGGGCAACACTGTCACGATTGGCCACTCCTCAAATAATTTCATTTTCTGCAGAGGTGTTAGCTGACATGAAATAGCCGTTTCCCCTAGCAATTCCCCATTTTGAAAGCCTTTCACCAAATTAAGCATTCCTGCTACCTCGTACACAGCTTCTGAATACAGTAGCGGGAGAAAGCAGTCATGTGTGCATGAGATGTGCTTGCTCGTGTGAATGTGTGTGCATTTTCTGTTCTGAAGAAGACTCTGACTGAAGGCTCAATGTGTAACATTATTTTCATTGTGCCTGGCTGCTGTTCAAAGGATTATCTTACAGTGAATAGGAATCTATTCTTTTCACAACACTGTATATTCCAATCTGGCCTTTCCATTTTTTGCATATTCAAATGCTATACTTTTAGCTTATATTGTAAATTTTACCAATAGACTATAATCTCAACGTAAATAAAGTTAAAATAAAACAGAAACAATACAGATCGAATGCTTTTCCATTTCTTGTCTTTGAATGTTGTGCCTATTCAAAACAAGGATATATGGGGAATATTTTCTCTGGTGTGTGTGTGTGTGTGTGTGTGTGTGTGTGTGTGTGTGTGTGTGTGTGTGTGTGTGTGTGTGCGCGCTGATCTGAAACTTCCTGTCAGATTAAAATTGTGTGCCGGACTGGTATTCGAACCTGGGACCTTTGCCTTTTATGGGCAAGTAATCTATCAACTGAGTTTTCCAAGCAAAACTCATGACTTACCCTCACAGCTTTATTTCCACCAGCACTTTCATTATAGAACTTTAAAAGGCATTTAAAGTAATAGTTCACCTCTATTCTTTCCTATTTTCCCAATTAAACTTTAGGACACCAGGGTGACCACCATAACTGGATTATGAAGTATACCACAGACCCAAGCTAAATTCTGTGATACAATGAACTAGAAAACATCAGAAAGACAAATACACATGACATTCAAGGATTGTCATGTAGTAATATAGCATTATGTTTTTTTTTAGAACTACGTTACAAATAGGACACATGATGTACATGGTCTACACCTACTCTCAACATTACCTGCAATTTCTCCACAACAGATAATTCCTCTCTTCTGCTCTACTTATAACATTAACAAGCCAATAAGTAACATCTGAAATTTGATGGCAATCAGTATTTCAGGTTTTGTCCACTGAGATACTCATTTCCTAATACACTAGTAATTTGACGAAGTTGATGTAATAATTGATTTCCACTGCCATCATCATCCTTTAGTACGACATTCCTCAGTATTACGCCATATCCGAACATACCTAATACTCTGGCCACTACCTTGTACTAGCTGCAAAAGAGTGCCCTTGCACATTATCCAGCACTGCCATGGACTAGAACAACTGAACTCTATCCTACATCAGGGCTTAAACTACACTCCTGGAAATTGAAATAATAGCACCGTGAATTCATTGTCCCAGGAAGGGGAAACTTTATTGACACATTCCTGGGGTCAGATACATCACATGATCACACTGACAGAACCACACGCACATAAACACAGGCAACAGAGCATGCACAATGTCGGCACTAGTACAGTGTATATCCACCTTTCGCAGCAATGCAGGTTGCTGTTCTCCCATGGAGACGATCGTAGAGATGCTGGATGTAGTCCTGTGGAACGGCTTGCCATGCCATTTCCACCTGGCGCCTCAGTTGGACCAGCGTTCGTGCTGGACGTGCAGACCGCGTGAGACGACGCTTCATCCAGTCCCAAACATGCTCAATGGGGGACAGATCCGGAGATCTTGCTGGCCAGGGTAGTTGACTTACACCTTCTAGAGCACGTTGGGTGGCACGGGATACATGCGGACGTGCATTGTCCTGTTGGAACAGCAAGTTCCCTTGCCGGTCTAGGAATGGTAGAACGATGGGTTCGATGACGGTTTGGATGTACCGTGCACTATTCAGTGTCCCCTCGACGATCACCAGTGGTGTACGGCCAGTGTAGGAGATCGCTCCCCACACCATGATGCCGGGTGTTGGCCCTGTGTGCCTCAGTCGTATGCAGTCCTGATTGTGGCGCTCACCTGCACGGCGCCAAACACGCATACGACCATCATTGGCACCAAGGCAGAAGCGACTCTCATCGCTGAAGACGACACGTCTCCATTCGTCCCTCCATTCACGCCTGTCGCGACACCACTGGAGGCGGGCTGCACGATGTTGGGGCGTGAGCGGAAGAAGGCCTAACGGTGTGCGGGACCGTAGCCCAGCTTCATGGAGACGGTTGCGAATGGTCCTCGCCGATACCCCAGGAGCAACAGTGTCCCTAATTTGCTGGGAAGTGGCGGTGCGGTCCCCTACGGCACTGCGTAGGATCCTACGGTCTTGGCGTGCATCTGTGCGTCGCTGCGGTCCGGTCCCAGGTCGACGGGCACGTGCACCTTCCGCCGACCACTGGCGACAACATCGATGTACTGTGGAGACCTCACGCCCCACGTGTTGAGCAATTCGGCGGTACGTCCACCCGGCCTCCCGCATGCCCACTATACGCCCTCGCTCAAAGTCCGTCAACTGCACATACGGTTCACGTCCACCCTGTCGCGGCATGCTACCAGTGTTAAAGACTGCGATGGAGCTCCGTATGCCACGGCAAACTGGCTGACACTGACGGCGGCGGTGCACAAATGCTGCGCAGCTAGCGCCATTCGACAGCCAACACCGCGGTTCCTGGTGTGTCCGCTGTGCCGTGCGTGTGATCATTGCTTGTACAGCCCTCTCGCAGTGTCTGGAGCAAGTATGGTGGGTCTGACACACCGGTGTCAATGTGTTCTTTTTTCCATTTCCAGGAGTGTATTTATCGTCATGCCCAGAAATAAGAAACATTCCACTCACAATTCTTCCATAATTTCCAAAGTGATATTCTGTTGCCCACCCAGTCTATAGAATATCATTGTCTATCTTTATGCACCACCTACTCCCAACCCCTTTCCCTATGAGTCTCATTCCTTGTGGAAGACCTGGGTGCAAGCCCTGTCCAATGCTCCTACCAGCACATCTTATTCAAGATTCATCACAGACAAATTCTATCCTATCAGAAGTTGGAATCTCTCTGGAAGCAGTTGCATCACATACCACCTCCAACGCAAATTTTGCACAGCCATTTTTGTGGGCATGACCACCCATAGGCTGTCCAAACAATTGAATGGCTACTGCCAAAAAACTGTGGCCAAGAGCAGAGTATCCTGCCTAGTGGTGGGACACACTACTCAATACAACACAGTCCTCTGCAATGACTGCTTCACCACTGGTGCCAACAGGACACTTCAAACCAGCGTGCCATCTTTCTGGACGTTGACCACTTTCTCTCTCATGGCTCCATCCACACCTTTGTCCACATTAAACTCACCAACCCCAGAAGTACCTGCATTTCAACATCTGTCATCCATTTCACACCAAAAAATCCCTCTGTTAGAGCCTTGCCACCTGGGGATGGTGTATCTGCAATGACAAGAACACTTTTGCAAAGTATGCTGACTGTGGGTATCTCACCAAGGGCTTCACAGACAGGCACAAAACTAGTCCCCAGACAGATCTCTCATGCCATTTTCCCTCACAACCCCAGTCCTCCCACCATTCCCAAAGAACCAACCACAAAGGAGGGCCCCTTCGATACCCAATACCACCTCTGACTGGAACAACTGAATCACCTCCTTCGTCAGTGCTTCGATTACCTATCATCATGCCATCATGCCATGAGATGAGGGACATCCTACCTAAGATTCTTCCTATCCCTCGTAAAGTGGTGTTCTGTCACCCACCCAGTCTCCACATCATAGTCCATGCCTATGCTACTCCCAATAGTAGCCCCTTGCCACAGGGATCACATCCCTGTGGAAGATACAGGTACAATACCTGCCCAATCCACCCACCCAGAACTTCTTATTCCAGTCCTGTCACAGGCTTATCCTACCCTGTCAGAGGCTGAGCCACCTGTGAAAGCATCCATGTCACATACCAGCTCTGCTGCAATCACTGCACAGCTTTTTATATTGGTATTCCTACCAATCAGCTGTCCACCAGGATGAATGGCCACAACAAACTGTGGCCAAGAGTAAAGTAGACAAGCCTGTGGCACAACATGCAGGTGAACATAATACACTTGATTTAAGTGGCTGCTTCACTACTCGAGCCATCTGGATCCTTCCCTCCACCACCAGCTTTTCTAAACTGCACAGATGGGAGTTATCCTTACAACACATTCTCTGCTTCCAAAATTATCCTGGCCTCAACCTATGGTAATCAACTGTCCACACACCTTCCACCCAACGGTTTCCATACCTTGTATACTTTCACCTCCTCCCTATTCTCATCCTTTCACTCTCTTTGTGTGTACCCCTCTGCCAATGGACCACCCATCCCCATCTTTCCCATCCCCTGCTCCTCTCCTTTTTCACTCCATGCTTCTGCCCTCTCACCCCTCCCCATCTTTCTCTCCCGCAGCCTCCAGATTCTGCACCTGTTAGCAGTCTAGTCACTGTACCCTATGCCAGACAGTGCTCTTCTCTCCCCCTACCCCATACCCTGCTATCCTTTCCCTTTTCTTGCTCCTTCCAGATTGTTGATTCCACTCCACGTGACAGTTGCATACCAGTCCAAGCTGCCAGAGGCGATGATTATGTGAGTGTGAGGTGTGTGCTTGGTTGTGTGAATGTGTGTGAATGTGTGTGTGTGTGTGTGTGTGTGTGTGTGTGTGTGTGTGTGTGTGTTCGCATTTTCTTTTCTGAAGAACGCTTAGACTGAAAGTTAAGTGCATAACTGTCTTTACATTGTGGCTGCCTGCAACTGAACACGTCATCTTTATGGTGAGTAACTATATTTTGCTTATATTGTTGGTATTCCAACACAGAGTTCCCATTACTTGCTGCTACAAATTTTTACATGTTAATACTTTGTGCCAAAAAAAGTACATTTGCACTGTAGTTCAGATTTACTACTAAACTGCGGGTTTGTCATCCTAAAACAGACTGGGTGAGAAAGTTCTAATTTATGGAGAAGGCAAACCACAACATAAAAGGCCATGGGTAGTAAGTATTATGACGGTCAAACCAACCTTTGAGTTTAAGATTGTCGATACATTACAATTTATTTACGTGAATTGCAGCAGTCATTTGCCTAGACACTCAACAAGCATCATAGCGACCTAAATTTCAGATGTACTTATTCATGCAACTGCTAAGCAAAACCTTTCTTAAATACACTATGATTATAAATTTCATCTGCTAAGAAAAAGTATCAACTAGTCTACACATCAGTACACCACAGTAAAACTCCAGATGAGTGAATGAAACAGGACAAGATAGACTTACCTACTGGATGCAGCACATCTCTTATGAAGTCAACCAGATCACTTGCTGTCCTCCCATGGAAGAAATGTGGATGCGTGCCAGTATGGTTGTACAACACTGTAGTCGGATAGGAGCGTACGGACTGTTGACGGCAAAAAGCTGCGTGCTGAGAGCAATCCAGAGTTGCAAAAGTTACACTGCCACCCAATGTACCACTAGCCTTTCGGAGCTCTGGCAGCAAGCGTAAGCAAGGTGGACACCATGGTGCAAAGAAGTCGACAAAAAAGGAACCACCTTCTGTAAAATGATAATATGACTAAACATAAGTGCAGTCACAAATTTATTTATTTGTAGAAAAATAAAAATAAAACAAATGTTAAGGTTATTATAAATATAACCATGTTGCTCTACCTTATACATGAATTTCTTTATAACACATGCATGTTATTTTGAGCTGCAGTACCAATGTGCATTTATAACTGTATTCTGTAAGATGAATACTGTGGTGAGGGATACCTTAGTCTATCACTACCATTTTTCACAGTTACAACTTTGTTTACTGATGGCAAGTGAGAGAAAAGACTGTTAGTTCACCTCCACATTATTTCTAATTTCACAATTGTGACGATAATGCACGATGTACAGTATGTCGGAAAAAAATAAATATTTTTTTTATACTTTTCTTGGAATATACACTATATAAAATTAAAAAGCCATGAGAACCAGACAGCAATTCCTTCAGTTTTCTCTGTCTTCCATAAATACAACTTGGTAATGTCCAAAGACGATGACCACCATTCAAGAATCAATCAAACATGAGTTTTGATAAGTGTCCTTAGGATTTTTCCCATGAAACTCAGTTTGGTAACTGGATTGTTCACAGATGTGTGGGGTTATACTGCCATTAATGTCTCTGGATGGCTAATCTTATATAATTTGACAGTTGTGGCCAATTCCAGTTATTAATTACCAACACAGAAGTTATACAACATCATATCTATTCTGAGGATGGAGTGATCCAACCTGGTCATCAAGATGATGACATCACACTTGATGAGATATAGGAAGCTCTGAAACAGATGAAAACAGGAAAGCTGCAGGATCTGATGGAATCAATGTGGAACTCCCTACCTTCGGAGAAATAAATGTTACAAAAGAGGGTCTTACACCTCTCAAATGAATGGTGGAAAATGAGGATGGTACCTGAATTGTGGATGATAGCAAAGATCGTACTTCCCTATATACAGGGCTATTACAAATGATTGAAGCGATTTCATAAATTCACTGTAGCTCCATTCATTGACATATGGTCACGACACACTACAGATACGTAGAAAAACTCAAAGTTTTGTTCGACTGAAGCCGCACTTCAGGTTTCTGCCGCCAGAGCGCTCGAGAGCGCAGTGAGACAAAATGGCAACAGGAGCCGAGAAAGAGTATGTCGTGCTTGAAATGCACTCACATCAGTCAGCCATAACAGTGCAACGACACTTCGGGACAAAGTTCAACAAAGATCGACCAACTGCTAACTCCATTCGGCGATGGTATGTGCAGTTTAAAGCTTCTGGATGCCTCTGTAAGGGGAAATCAACGGGTCGGCCTGCAGTGAGCGAAGAAACGGTTGAACGCGTGCGGGTAAGTTTCACGCGTAGCCGCGGAAGTTGACGAATAAAACAAGCAGGGAGCTAAACGTACCACAGCCGACGGTTTGGAAAATCTTACGGAAAAGGCTAAAGCAGAAGTATTTCTTAAACAGGAGATTGGAAAACCGATGGATCAGTCGTGGCGGAGATCATGATCAACAATTCATGTCAAGACCTCCACGCTCTCCCGACTGAACCCCATGTGATTTCTTTCTGTGGGGTTATGTGAAAGATTCAGTGTTTAAACCTCCTCTACCAAGAAACGTGCCAGAACTGCGAGCTCGCATCAACGATGCTTTCGAACTCATTGATGGGGACATGCTGCGCCGAGTGTGGGAGTAACTTGATTATCGGCTTGATGTCTGCCGAATCACTAAAGGGGCACATATCGAACATTTGTGAATGCCTAAAAAAACTTGTTGAGTTTTTGTATGTGTGTGCAAAGCATTGTGAAAATATCTCAAATAATAAAGCTATTTTAGAGCTATGAAATCACTTCAATCATTTGTAATAACCCTGTATAAAGGAAGAATAAATGTCTGTGAGAACTATAGAGGAATAAGCCTTCTAAATGCTTCTTACAAACTCTATTCAATAATTATTAACAACAGAATGGAGAACATTGTTGACTTCCTTCTAATGGAGGAACAAAATGACTTTGGAAAGGGATGATCTTGTTGTGATACTGCTGCTACTGTAAGACAATGGAAAAAGGCAATAATACAACATGGCAACTCTTGTCACATTCATAGATTATGAAAAGGCTTTTGATAGCATGAAAAGGAGTAAGCTTCAGAATGTCATCGGGAAAAGAGTCACTCTGAGACTTTTAACACAAGACATGAAGACTTTGTATCAGCACACAGAAATTATAAGTACAGCGAAAGAGCAATAAAGGTCAACTGAGAAGTGCAACAAGGAGGTAGTCTTTCACTTACAACTGTATATTCAGTATTTATTTAGACGATGTTGTTAGACAATGGAAATGGGAAGTTAAATGATATTTCAGATTTCCAGAATGAGACCAGGTACTGGCAGAAATGAAGCTGTGAGAATGGGGCCTGTGTTGTGCTTGGGTAGCTCAGATGGTAGAGCACTTGCGCACGAAAGGCAAAGGTCCCGAGTTCGAGTCTCGGTCCAGCACACAGTTTTAATCCGACAGGAAGTTTCGTATTTCAGATTAATATTAGTAGACACACACATAAATACTCTATACTCTGTTCTTTGCCAATAACCAAATAATTGTCCGGGTCTTAGAAAATGATCTACAGTTTGCAATACATCATCCAAATCAAATATGTAATAATCACCATATCTAAAAATTCCAGTAAATAATTTACAGTAAGAGTTTTCAAAGGGAAATTTCCAGTACACTCCAAAATTGTACAAGATGAACAATAAAATGAACAGGTGTCACATTTTCAGCTGTTAGGTGGTGACAGAAGGACTGTCACTAATAAAATAGTTTCATGCAGTCTTCTTTTCCTATAGTCACATTTATACAGCTATTATAGGTTAACTCCATCTTCTGCATCTGTAATATGTCTTATTCACCAAACTGTTACTGGAGTCACAAAAGATGGTATTAACCTATATAAATTAAATAAGTTCCATGTGACATTTGGCCTAATACACAGAATATTTGGCGAAAACACAAGGAAAGACACAATGCTAAAACTTTTCAAAGGAGTTGCTATCCATATTCTAACACAAGGAAGTGAATCTTGGACATTAACTAAGAAGGACTAAAGAAGAATACAACAATATTATGAAAAGGAAAGTTGCTACTCGCCATATAATGGGGATGCTGAGTCGCAGATAGGCACAACAGGAAGATTGTTGGAAAATAAGCTTCCAGCTGACAAGACCTTTGTCGAAAATAGACGACACACACACACACGCACGCATGCACGCACACACACGAATGCAGTCTCTGGCAGCTGAGGCCAGCTCACTTCAGCTGCCAGGGACCGCAGTTTTTTATATACATAATAGAGGGAAACATTCCATGTGGGAAAAATATATTTAAAAACAAAGATGATGCGACTTACCTACGAAAGCGCTGGCCGGTCGATAGAAACACAAACAAACACATACATACACACAAAATTCTAGCTTTCGCAGCCAATGGTTGCTTCGTCAGGAAAGAGGGAAGGAGAGGGAAAGACGAAAGGATGTGGGTTTTAAGGGAGACGGTAAGGAGTCATTCCAATCCCGGGAGCGGAAAGACTTACCTTAGGGGGAAAAAAGGACAGGTATACACTCGCACACACACAAATATCCATCCACACATACACAGACACAAGCAGACATTTATAAAGGCAAAGAGTTTGGGCAGAGATGTCAGTCGAGGCGGAAGTAAAGAGGCAAAGATGTTGTTGAAAGACAGGTGAGGTATGAGCGGCGGCAACTTTAAATCAGCGGAGGTTGAGGCCTGGCGGATAACGAGAAGAGAGGATATACTGAAGGGAAAGTTCCCATCTCTGGAGTTCTGACAGGTTGGTGTTAGTGGGAAGTATCCAGATAACCCGGACGGTGTAACACTGTGCCAAGATGTGCTGGCCGTGCACCAAGGCATGTTTAGCCACAGGGTGATCCTCATTACCAACAAACACTGTCTGCCTGTGTCCATCCATGCGAATGGACAGTTTGTTGCTGGTCATTCCCACATAGAATGCGTCACAGTGTAGGCAGGTCAGTTGGTATATCACGTGGGTGCTTTCACACGTGGCTCTGCCTTTGATCGTATACACCTTCCGGGTTACAGGACTGGAGTAGGTGGTGGTGGGAGGGTGCATGGGACAGGTTTTACACCGGGGACGGTTACAAGGGTAGGAGCCAGAGGGTAGGGAAGGTGGTTTGGGGATTTCATAGGGATGAACTAAGAGGTTACGAAGGTTAGGTGGACGGCGGAAAGACACTCTTGGTGGAGTGGGGAGGATTTCATGAAGGATGGATCTCATTTCAGGGCAAGATTTGAGGAAGTCGTATCCCTGCTCGAGAGCCACATTCAGAATCTGATCCAGTCCTGGAAAGTATCCTGTAACAAGTGGGGCACTTTTGGGTTTCTTCTGTGGGAGGTTCTGGGTTTGAGGAGACGAGGAAGTGGCTCTGGTTATTTGCTTCTGTACCAGGTCGGGAGGGTAGTTGCGGGATGTGAAAGCTGTTTTCAGGTTGTTGGTGTAATGGTTTAGGGATTCCGGACTGGAGCAGATTCATTTGCCACGAAGACCTAGGCTGTAGGGAAGGGACCGTTTGATGTGGAATGGGTGGCAGCTGTCATAATGGAGGTACTGTTGCTTGTTGGTGGGTTTAATGTGGACGGACGTGTGAAGCTGGCCATTGGACAGATGGAGGTCAACGTCAAGGAAAGTGGCATGGGATTTGGAGTAGGACCAGGTGAATCTGATGGAACCAAAGGAGTTGAGGTTGGAGAGGAAATTCTGGAGTTCTTCTTCACTGTGAGTCCAGATCATGAAGATGTCATCAATAAATCTGTACCAAACTCTGGGTTGGCAGCCTGGGTAACCAAGAAGGCTTCCTCTAAGCGACCCATGAATAGGTTGGCATACAAGGGGCCCATCCTGGTACCCACGGCTGTTCCCTTTAATTGTTGGTATGTCTGGCCTTCAAAAGTGAAGAAGTTGTGGGTCAGGATGAAGCTGGCTAAGGTAATGAGGAAAGAGGTTTTAGGTAGGGTGGCAGGTGATCGGCGTGAAAGGAAGTGCTCCATCGCAGCGAGGCCCTGGATGTGCGGAATATTTGTGTATAAGGAAGTGGCATCAATGGTTACAAGGATGGTTTCCGGGGGTAATAGATTGGGTAAGGATTCCAGGCGTTCGAGAAAGTGGTTGGTGTCTTTGATGAAGGATGGGAGACTGCATGTAATGGGTTGAAGGTGTTGATATACGTAGGCAGAGATACGTTCTGTGGGGGCTTGGTAACCAGCTACAATGGGGCGGCCGGGATGATTGGGTTTGTGAATTTTAGGAAGAAGGTAGAAGGTAAGGGTGCGGGGTGTCGGTGGGGTCAGAAGGTTGATGGAGTCAGGTGAAAGGTTTTGCAGGGGGCCTAAGGTTCTGAGGATTCCTTGGACATCAGGAATGGGATTACCTTGGCAAACTTTGTATGTGGTGTTGTCTGAAAGCTGACGCAGTCCCTCAGCAACATACTCCCGACGATCAAGTACCATGGTCGTGGAACCCTTGTCCGCCGGAAGAATGACGATGGATCGGTCAGCCTTCAGATCACGGATAGCCTGGGCTTCAGCAGTGGTGATGTTGGGAGTAGGATTAAGGTTTTTTAAGAAGGATTGAGAAGCAAGGCTGGAAGTCAGAAATTCCTGGAAGGTTTGGAGAGGGTGATTTTGAGGAAGAGGAGGTGGGTCCCGTTGTGACGGAGGACGGAACTGTTCCAGGCAGGGTTCAATTTGGATAGTGTCTTTGGGAGTGGATCATTAAGAGTAGGATTAGGATCATTTTTCTTCGTGGCAAAGTGATATTTCCAGCAGAGAGTACGAGTGTAGGACAGTAAATCTTTGACGAGGGCTGTTTGGTTGAATCTGGGAGTGGGGCTGAAGGTGAGGCCTTTGGATAGGACAGAGGTTTCGGATTGGGAGAGAGGTTTGGAGGAAAGGTTAACTACTGAATTGGGGTGTTGTGGTTCCAGATTGCGTTGATTGGAATTTTGAGGTTTTGGAGGGAGTGGCGCTGGAAGTGGGAGATTGAGTAGATGGGAGAGACTGGGTTTGTGTGCAATGAGAGGAGGTTGAGGTTTGCTGGAAAGGTTGTGAAGGGAGAGTGAGTTGCCTTTCCGGAGGTGGGAAACCAGGAGATTGGATAATTTTTTGAGGTGGAGGGTGGCATGCTGTTCTAATTTGCGCTTGGCCTGTAGGAGGATGCTTTGAACAGTCGGTGTGGATGCGGGAGATGAAAGATTGAGGACTTTTATTAAGGATAGGAGTTGACGGGTGTGTTCATTGGCTGAGTTGATGTGTAGGTGATGGATTAGGTGGGTGAGGGCAATGAATTGTTCAGTTTGGAACTGGTATAGGGACTGAAGGAAAGAATGAATTCTGTGTTTGGGAATAGCATTCTCAGTGGGGCTGCATTTTAGCTGGTGCAATGTATTACAGGACAGTGAACAAATAACTTTAAATTAAGTCCACTGATTATCTTTTAATCTGTTGAGTTACAAGGTTCCTACTTCCCTATCAGAATTAGCGCAAATACACAAAACGAGGTTTCTATTAAGGTAACAAAAAAACCTGTGCTAAAAATTACTAGCTTCGTAAAACTATTTGAGGTTAATTATAGTTCTTAGCAAACATAAAAACAGAGTTATTATATGATAAATGTAGGTAATATACAGCGCTACTCCTCTTTAAGGGAAAACTAGATGTAACACAATATGTCAGAATATCTGCTGCAGTAACTAAATAACAAACACCGATTTACTACCATTCAGAAAATGCAGAGGACAATGGTAGCTTCTGAAAATTCTCAAATACTTGTTTATTTGCATTGATATACAATGAAATTTAGGGATGATCTGTTCTTTGGCAGTAACTGTGAACCAAAAACACTGATTTGCTACGAAATAAGATACGTATCCAAAATACTTGTATTGGTAACTAATAAAAATACAGTTTTATAAGTGTCTGAAAATTCTCAGAAACAATCTATTTTTCATGTAGTTATACAATGAAATCAGAGAACAGTTTGTTTTGAATGAGCATGGGCCTACTGCTCTAAAAATTTTAAAAGAGCACAAATAACTTTATGTTTGCAACTGATGATGACAACAGAAGTTTACTGCGGCACTCGCAAATGTTCAAAATTTCACAATATATCACAACACAAATGAATATTGATACAGTTAATGATAGATTATGCCAAAGTGGCACGGACAGTAAATATGTGAGTCTAGAATTTCAAGTCACCGCACGAATCTTTATATGCGGTCTCCCCATGCAAAGGAAAATTCTGAAGTTGGCTTTTATATATAAACAAACATGCAAATTGCATGGATTTTTCTCTTAGCTGTTTCTGTGCCAACTTCTACACTGGCATGTCTAAGAAGAACATTGCAGCATGAGTTTATCTCAGTCAATATTGTTAAAACGTACAACACTAATAAAGTACATCTTCTGCCTGTTGCAGCTAACAGTGTCGTAACCAAAGAGAACATTAAATGTGATTGCAGCACGAATTTTTATTCCATTTGTTGTGCAATATTACTGATGGTGGTGATAAATGATAATTTCTACACAAGCAAGTGAGACATAATTTGCAAGATACACACATGCATCAAGCACAAAGCGTATGTATGCATGTAGCGCAGTTGTTGCTTGGACCAATTAACAATGTCGTCCCTACCCAAGACTCGAACTGTGCGAATCTCTGCTGTTTGTAGATTGGACTATAGTATTATTATATGCATTATCCCTCTTTCAATGTGAAGAATAGTTTGGGGAAATTGTTAGTCATCTTTACTTTTCCAGAGACACTGTCTCTTTTTCAATGTTAAAATTATGATAAAAACATCTTGACTGAGATGAAATTGTTTCTACTCTAAGTGGATTATATCTGACATGTTAAAACTATGTGCCAAGTCAGAAATGAAACCAAGATACCTGCATTTCATGGGCACTGTGTTGCCAGTTGCAGTTGTGATTTGTAATGAAAGGAGTACATCTTCCTTCAGTTTCAAACCCATCTCAACCACAACTGTATTCAAGTGTATAAGAATAAAAAATAAAAACAAATAAAAATAAAAACCTCAGTTTATTTATTAGAAATGTCGCTGTGTTTTTTGATATACTATCATAACACTAATGCCACCAAGCAATATACCCAATCAAAATTTACAAATAAAGTAAAAAAGAAATAATGTATCTTTTTTAATGTGCAGTCCTGCTGTGGGTATGTGTGAGACTTTACACAGAGTCATGATTTTAGTGGTGGTTGTTGGGATGGTTAACGGGGACTAAACAGCGAAGGTCATCAGTCCCCCATTCCAAAAAAACAGGCGAGACATAAATCCGCGGAGCAGGTAAAACCCCAAGGGGAAGGAGACTCCCCCCCCAGGCACGAAAAGAACACAGAAGCAGCAATGAACACTGCAGACAAGAAGAGTACAGACGAACACCAGACAGAAAGAAACAGAAGAAAAGAAGATGGCTGGAAACTGGTTGACTGACCACAAGAACAAAAAAAAAAAAAAAAGGGAAAGAGTCAACCAACCGACTACACACTAAAATCTGCAACCAAATATGAGAGACACGAGGACAAGAGACACAGAAAGGGAAAGGTGCAGGACCTCTCTAAATGGAACCATAAAAAGGACTGCCACGCATAAAATGTAAAACGTCGTCAGCCATGGAGGCATTGTCACATAAAACCAAAGGCAAAGTGCCCGGGAGATTAAAAGACTGCCGGAGGGTGCGCAGTCGGGGACACCCTAACAAGAGGTGGGCGACCGTCAGCCGGGACCCACACCGACACAGGGGGGGATCCTCCTGACGCAAAAGATGGCCATGCGTCAGGTAGGTATGGCCGATGCGGAGCCGACACAGGATGACAGAGTCCCTGCGAGAAGCCCGCAGGGACGAGCACCACACATTGGTCGTCTCCTTGACAGCCCGCAGTTTATTTGGGGCTGTCATGCCTCGCCACTCAGCAGACCACATCCCAAGCACCTTACGGCGCAACACCAGCTGCTGATCGCGAGCCGGGACACCGATCTCCAAAGCTGGGGCGTCGATCGCCCCTTTGGCCAGCCTGTCAACACGTTCGTTCCCCGGGATGCCAACATGACCTGGCGTCCAAACCAAGACCACCGAACGATCAGAACGGGCAATGGCGGAAACAGACTCCTGAATAGAGGACACCAGAGGAGAAGAGGGATAGCAGCGGTCGATGGCCTGGAGGCTGCTCAGGGAGTCACTACAGATGATGATGGACGTACCTGAGCAGAAACGCATATGCTCAAGAGCGCGCAATATGGCCACCAGCTCTGCAATAAAAATACTGCAGCCAGCCGGCAAAGAGCGCTGCTCAACATGGGCAGCGTGAGCAAAAGCGTAGGAAGTGCGACCATCAACCAGGGAACCATCAGTGTAGACAGTCTCACAGTCCGAAAATGAGGCGAGGAGCGCAAGAAAACGGCGACGGAGGGCCACAGGTGGAACCGAGTCCTTGGGACCCTGTGCCAAGTCCAGACGGACGGACGGCTGGGGCAAACACCAAGGAGGCGTAGGTGCACGGACCCGGAAAGGAGGCAGAAGAGGGAATGACCCCAGTTCCGACAGCAGGGACTGGACGCGGACAGCTATGAGAAGCCCAGACCGAGGTCGCCGTTCGGGCAGATGGAGGACCATGGCAGGGAAAAGCAGGCAACGATTGGGATGGCTCGGCGAGCAATGCACGTGGACAGCATAGTCGGCGAGCAGTCGATGGCGGTGAATCCACAGCGGGGGAACCCCGGCCTCCACCAGTAGACTATCCACGGGGCTCGTACGAAAAGCACCAGTGGCAAGCCGAACCCCACAGTGGTGTATGGGGTCTAACAACTTCAACACTGAGGGTGATGCAGACCCATAGGCCAGGCTCCCATAATCAAGCCTGGACTGGACAAGGGCTCTGTCAATCGCAACAGCGTGCAGCGATCCGCACCCCAAGATGTGTGGCTGAGGCAGCGGAGGGCGTTGAGGTGCCGCCAGCATTTTTGCTTCAGCTGAGTAATATTAGGAACCCATGTGAGCCAGGCATCGAACACGAGTCCTAAGAAGCGACAAGTGTCCACCACTTCAGGCAGGTGGCCGTCGAGGTAAAGTTCAGGATGAGGGTGGACCGTCCGACGCCTGCAGTAGTGCATAACTCGAGTCTTGGCTGCAGAGAACTGAAAACCATGAGTCAGAGCCCATGATGCTGCCTTGCGAACGGCTACTTGCAGCCTGCGTTCGGCGACTCCCGTAGTCGTGGAGCTAAAGGAGATGCAGAAGTCGTCAGCATACAAAGAAGGAGACACCGACGACCCCACGGCTGCAGCCAGACCATTAATGGCCACTAGAAATAAGAAGACGCTCAACACCGAGCCCTGCGGGACCCCATTTTCCTGTGTATAAGATGAACTAGAGGCGGCACCGACTTGCACCCAGAAAGAGCGGCGCAATAGAAAGGTTTGAAGAAAAGCCGGGAGCCGACCACGAAGACCCCACGCATGCAACGTGGCAAGGATGTGATGCCTCCATGTGGTGTCATACGCCTTCCGCAGATCAAAAAATACAGCAACGAGATGCTGACGCCGGGCAAAGGCCATACGAATAGCAGATTCCAGCCGCACCAAATTGTCCGCAGCAGACCGGCCCCGACGGAAGCCACCCTGGGATGGAGCGAGGAGACCGCGCGACTCAAGAATCCAACACAAACGCTGCCCCACCATACGTTCGAGCAATTTGCACAAAACGTTGGTGAGGGTAATGGGACGAGAGCTGTCCACCGCCAGTGGGTCCGCACCAGGCTTCAAGATAGGGACAATAACACCCTCTCGCCATTGCGACGGGAACACACCTTCGCTCCAAATGTGGTTAAATATCGCGAGAATGTGTCTCTGGCAGTCCCTGGAGAGATGCTTCAGCATCTGCGCGTGGATGCAGTCTGGTCCTGGTGCTGTATCAGGGCAATCGCCGAGGGCAGCGAGGAATTCCCTCTCGCTGAAAGGAGCATTGTATTTTTCAGAACGAAGCGTGTGGAATGAGAACGGCGTCCGCTCGGCTCGCTCCTTTAGAGAGCGAAAGGCGGGGGGATAAGATGCAGACGCAGAGCTCTTAGCAAAGTGCGCGGCAAGCTGTTCAGCAATGGCGGCAGCGTCCGTGCAGACAGCGCCCTCCAAGGAGAGCCCAGGGACACCCATAGGGGTCTGGTATCCATAAATCCGCTGGATCCAGGACCACATGAGCGAGTGGGAGACATGAGAGCCCAAGGATGAGACATACCTCTCCCAGCACTCCTGCTTACGCCGTGCAATAAGACGACGGGCCAAGGCACGGAGCCTCTTAAAGGCGATGAGGGTCTCGAGAGACGGGTGCCGCCTATGACGCTGGAGAGCCCGCCGACGGTCGCAAATAGCCTCAGCAATCTCCAGCGACCACCAGGGTACAGCCTTCCTCCGAGGGATGCCAGAAGAACGGGGGATGGCAGCCTCGGCCGCTGAAATGATGGACATGGTTAATACACGGACCACCTCGTCAATGTCACCCTGTGGGGGAGACTCAATGGTTGCAGCAGAAGTAAAAGCCGGCCAGTCAGCCCTGTGGAGAGCCCAGCGGGGCAGGCGCCCAGAAGAATGACACTGGGGCAGTGACAAATAGATGGGAAAATGGTCACTACCACACAGGTCAGGATGCACTCTCCAGTGGAGGGATGGGACAAGTCCAGGGCTGCAAAGAGAGAGATCGATGGCCGAGAACGAGCCATGGGCCACACTGAAATGCGTGGGAGCACCGGTGTTCAAGAGGCTAAGGTTGAGCTGAGCCAACACATGCTCCACGGCCCGACCGCGGTCATCAGAGACAGTCCCACCCCAGAGAGGGTTGTGGGCACTGAAATCGCCCAGAAGCAGCAAAGGTGGCGGGAGTTGAGCCAGCAGCGCAGCCAAGACATGGCGGGGGAGCTCCCCATCCGGAGGAATGTAAACAGAGCAAACAGTAATAGCCGGCGAGAGCTCAACCCTGGCAGCGACTGCCTCTAAAGGCGTCAGAAGGGGTACTGGTGAGCTACAGACAGAGTGGTGAACAAAGAGGCAAACCCCACCTGACGCTCGTTGACAGGCAGCGCGGTTCTTATAGTATCCCTGATAACCGCGAGGGGCGGGGGTCCGCATTGCCGGAAACCAAGTTTCCTGCAGAGCAATGCAGAGAACAGGGGAAACACTCAGAAGCATCTGGAGCTCAGGCAGGTGGCGGAAATAACCGCCGCAATTCCACTGGAGAATGGAAGCAAGAAGGGACTGGGAGGGCATGAATGCGACTAAGAGGCAGACAGCGCCTCAGAGCCAACTGCCACCACCGGGGGAGAGTCAGCTGAGTCCATAGGAAAGGCCCCCAAGGGTTCCGTGAGGGCGAGATCCGCGGCAGAGGCAAGGATCTCCACCTCGTACTGAAACCGCCGGAACGTCCTTCTTCTTGGACACATTCCGTTCCTTCTTCTCACGTCGGCCCTTAGGGTGAGAGGGCTGTGAGAGCTTCTCTGAAGGAGCGTCGGAGGCTGACGACGACGCAGAAGCCCTACGACCAGCAGGTGGCGGAACCTTCAGCCACTGGCTGACATCCGGCTGGGTAGGAGAAGAAATGGAGGAAGGGAGAGCCCTGAGGGACCCCTTCCGTGAGAGAGGAACCGGCAGAGGCAACGCCGGAGGAGAAGGAGGGGGAGGGATCGAGCCCCCCGGTTTTGGAGGAGATGTCGCTCCCGAAGTAAGCGTGGGGGGAGCGACAGAAGAGGGTTTGCCCCCAACTGCTAAGGGGGCAACAGAGGAAGGCTTGCCCCCAGACACGAGGGGGGCAGACAGAGATGCACGGCCCCGAGGGCCCACTGAAGGCGGCACAGATGAGGTGACAACCGTCGCTCACGTGGGCGACGATAACGTGGCTGCAGCATAAGATGTTCGAACGGAAGCAGGATACAACCTTTCATATTTCAGTTTTGCCTCTCGATAAGTAAACCGGTCCAGGGTCTTAAATTCCATTATCTTCCGCTCCATATGAAGAACGGGGCAATCCGGCGAGCATGGAGAGTGGTGCTCCCCACAGTTGACACATACAGGCGGAGGCACACATGGAGAATCGGGATGAGAGGGGCGTCCGCAATCTCGACATGAAGCGCTGGATGGGCAACGGGAGGACATGTGCCCAAACTTCCAGCACTGGAAGCACCGCATCGGGGGAGGGACGTATGGCTTGACGTCGCAACGGTAAACCATCACCTTGACCTTCTCGGGCAAGACATCACCCTCAAAGGCCAAGATAAAGGCACCGGTGGCCACCCTGTTAGTCCTGGGTCCTCTATGTACACAACGGACAAAATGTACACCACGTCGTTCTAAGTCGGCTCTCAGCTCGTCATCGGATTGCAACAAGAGGTCACGATGGTAAATAATCCCCTGGACCATATTTAAGCTACTGTGGGGAGTGACGGTAACAGGGACGTCACCCAGCTTATCACACAAGAGCAACGCTCGTGACTGGGCTTGGGAGGACGTCTTGAGGAGGATGGACCCATTCCTCATTTTAGACAACCCCGCCACTTCCCCAAACTTATCCTCCAGGTGTTCCACAAAAAACAGAGAGGAGTCACCATCAGTCCTGCTGCAGACAAGGTATGGCGGTACGTAAGGCTCCCGCTTGGCACTAGATCGGCGTCCCTCCCATGGCGCAGCCAACGAGGGGAACGACTGAGGGTCATATTGCGCACCATCAAAGTCTACTCTACCTCGCTTAGAGACGCGGGTGGCCGTGCGACCACCAGCTTGGTGTGATTTATTGCGCTTCATTGCGCCACATCCACCCAGATGCCACCTACTCCGAACGAGGGCTCTCCCCAAGGGTGCCACCCAGCCAAAGCAACGGGTACCTGGCCGATATCCCGTTGCCCGGAGTCCCCGTGCCCCAGACAAGATGGGCACATACTCCTTGGCATGCATGGGGAGGAAACAGCTCTGGCATCTGTAGTGCGATCCCTGCGTGGTCAGGGGGTTACCACCAAGAGGGTACATGACGACCCCACCACAACGGACTGGCTACCGTGCTGGATTTTAGGTGTTGAAAGGGTCCACAGTTGTTGTGGGCGCTAAGAATGGGATTGCGCACAAGGCGAAAAGGAGGCAACCCAGAAGACGTTGGGTGTAAATCCCGCCACACGACAATAGGTAACATGCAAGATGGTGGTGCATGATGGACCAATAGAAAACATCATGTAAGGCATCTTTCCCCAAATGGCACGCACTAACAATGGAAATTTGGAAAAAAAAGTAGGTCAAACCCAAGAGGGGACCATCACAGAAGGCCGAAACGATTAAGACTCCTTTTAGTCGCCTCTTATGACAGGCAGGAATACCGCAGGCCTATTCTTACCCCCGAACCCGCAGGGGCCTCATGATTTTACTCACAAACAAGAAAAAATATTCCAAGCTTCATACCAAACAAACAATAATTGTTCTCTGGGTTGAGTATGAGTTGTCAGTCGCCCCTGTTATCAAGCTGCAATATGTACAACGTAGACAAAAAACGAGTGTCTGATACTGTGGTATAGTTTTTTTACGTCAAACGTGCGCATCCCCAAACACACACACACACACACACACACACACACACAATATTTGTGCAAAGTCTTAAAATTTCTGTTACTCATGACCAGAGAGCATACCTTATCAGAGTACAGGGTACTCAATGACGAGCAACTAGAACATGACTCACAAAATGGAAAAGTCAAGAGCTGAAGCTAAATTTAAATACTCTTACACATATCCTCATTGTTTAAGTGTTTAGCATACCACTTAAACTCTACTTCCTAGGTGTTGTGTACCTTGAGTCTGCTGAAGGAACTCTTCGGGCGTTATCGATCGCATGTAGGGAGCTGCACGACTGTGTCTGGCAAATGTTGCTATATCGTATGCTGTCTCACGACCATGATGCACTTCATGACCACCGCCAGGCTTGAACAGTGCAAACAGTGGATATCGAGACACTGGTAGTGCACGGCAAGCGTCTACAGCCCTTCCACAGTGGAACCTGCCAAGTTTTATGTCCCCAACAAGCGCGGGCAATCTTTTCAAGTCTAATGACTGCTTTACATCTTCGACCCCTGCATAAAAGTGTACCAACCAGAATGGTGCCTCTGGATCTAAACGGAGTTGCGTACGCATATCCTGTTGAAAAAAAATTGTTGTTCTTTGGTAAGAATATTAACTCATTTCAGTCATTTTAAATTTTATCAAAAGAAGACACAAATTTTTAACCTGCAAACAAAATGTATTAAAAATTCTTGGAAGGTAGAATTTAATAGTTTCAAATTACATTTACGATACCTACATGACAATATTTGAGACGAGAACAATGGTTATTGTGACTGTCTGCATGACACACAAGCCAGTCAACAAACAGGATTTTATCTGTAATCATTAACTATGAAACCTGCTTTTAATGTAAATCTGAGGTAACCACACTGGAAATAAGTACAAATGCAGTTAAGTACAAAATTGCTTAAATGAAGGTTCATCATCCTACCACAGAGTGACACAAAACTCAAACACACAACTACATGTTCAAGTTACTCTGATAGTCATGGAAATAATCAGGGCTGTGAAAAGCAGTTACTGGAATGACTTGTTGCATTATGTGCACAGAAACCTTTTTCATATATGTTTATAATATTCTCAAACTTTGAGTTCTAAATGTATTTTTAGTTGTTGCAAAACAGGATGACAAACATGATAATTAGAAGTGTTCCAGTATTCCTATATTACTATATCCAGCAAAAATTATTCAACATTATGAATTACAACAAATAAAATAGCTGACTCGTTGGAAGTACAGTCAATTTTTTTAATTTCTTAATCAGCTTATAGCAATAATGACAGACACACACACAGAGTGCCACAAAATAGATACAGTACCTTCTAGAAACAGAAGTATGTTATCCTGCAAAAGAGAAAGTGAAACCAATTTGAGATTAGTTAAAAGTCAAATGGGCCCCAGTGCAAGTACGACTTGATAGAGCAGGGCAACAGACAAATCTAAAGTGAAATTATGTCTGCGTCACTGCATCTCTTTCAACTTAGTTTTTGGAAACTTCCTCAATTTGTCTCTCATTAGTTTCACTTTCTTCAATCACTTTTCTCTCTCATCAGATGAATAAATGCTTGATTACAAAAGCTAATATTATTTTTAATTTTCTGTGACTTTGTCTTTAGCTTTCAATTTAGACTCATGGAGTTTTGACCGACTCCAGCTATTTCAACAATTGATGAATGGTTCCGTTAACAGTTTTGGAACCCAGCGCGCACACAATTTCCTGTACCCTAACTTGACAGTCACAACATCATAAAGAGTTGTCATTTACACGTCCGGTATGATCTGATGCAATTCTTTTAATGTGAGACACCTATTCGCACGAATTGCTTCCTCCGTTCTCCAAAGAAGGGCATCAGAGATCACAGATGGCCGACCTGTTCTTTGTTTGTCATGAACATTGGTCGTACCTTCAGAGAAATGACAACACCATTTCGTTACATTTTGTCGATTCACAATGTTCCCATAAACAGAAACAATTTCTTTTTGAATATCCGCTGGTCACTGACCTTTTGCATGAAGAAAACTTATGACGGAGAGCATTTCGCATTTGGCGGGATTCTGAATTGGCGCAGCCATTTTAAACACGACCTACTCCAACCAGAAGCAATGTTCAACTGCTAAACGACCGCGAGAAGAAAGCTAACGGTTCAAGATTAACACCAGTACTGCCAACTTGCTCGCCAAAACTCTTCTGTTTCTCTGGTGTACGGTGTATCTTTACTTTCCGAAATACCCTCATATTTGAAAATTAATTCTCCTTTCAACCCACCTTTCTCTATCTTCAAATTTTATCAAGAGCAAACAAATGATAATGAGAATTTTTCAAATTTAGAAAAAATATTTTATTTTTCAAAGTTTAAATTGATCTCTCAGTAACGTTGTTTTGATATTATATCAAAGCACAGTTCAAGAGCTTTAAAATGATACCAGAGTGAACTCCATAGTGTCAATGCTTTTGGAGCAATACTGAAATTTATTCCTCAAAACACTTGGAAAATTTCACAATTTTTTCATACTTCAAAAGCAAAAATGAATGCATTGGCATGGTCAATGGCTGTTACAGTTTGCAGCATTTGTTAACTATATGGCTACGGTGAAGAGAGAAAAAAAATCTGGAGCATCATGGCAAAAGTTTTAAAAAATCTGTTGATTTTATATGGATTGACTCAGTATTAAGCACTTAATATTGCACAAATTTTGCATTACATACCAGGGATTTAAAAACTACTCACCTCAAATGTCTCAGCATCAAATTCTGTGGCATGTGGGAGAAATGAAAGCACCTGTTCAGTAATATCTTTTGCTGAAGTCACTGTGTCAAGCGGGTACAATGAGTCTTTGTTCTTCCAAAAGATAATTAAGCCAATAGGATGTGTTCGGCCACCAGAAACTTCCTGGCACAATGCATGACTCACCACACAGTTCACCTCTCCAACAAGAGCCAAGCCTTCCTACGAAATACACATTCTATAAGTAATACTCATGTATAATATTCTCATTTATACACAAGTAATTTATAGCTTAATGTCACATCTTACTCTACAAATAGAATTTAAAACTCTTAGTACATATGTGGATACACCACTGTGTGTGTGTGTGTGTGTGTGTGTGTGTGTGTGTGTGTGTGTGTGTGTGTGTACGCGCGCGCGCGCATGTATGTGAGCAAGAGTGTGTGCGAGAGAGAGAGAGAGAGAGAGAGAGAGAGAGAGAGAGAGAGAGAGAGAGAGATTCTAAAGGGTTATAAAGGGTGTACAGAAAGTAGGGATGAATATTAAAGTGCTATAGAACACACAAATTTCATTGAAAGTATTGAAAATTTAAATTTTTTACAAACACATTAAGTAACATCTCCCATTTATGTTTGAAAAATGATATCCTCCATACGATCACCCAAGGGCACACAGCAACGAGCAATGTGTTTGACATTCTACATGCAACGTGTTAATTGAAGTTCTTGATGCGATGCATTAATTGAAGTTCTTGATGACACATTCACAAACACCTAGTGGGATGCCATTAGTAATCCTTTTAATTTCATCCTTCAATTGGTGTATTGTTTGCAGTTTGTTCATGTACTGCTTTTGATTCCACAAATCGCCCACAAAAAAAGTCACAAGGCATAAGATCACAAGAGCTTGGCAGGCCATTCCTTTTGCCATGCAAAGAGATAATTTTTTGAGGAAACTTTTCATTCAGTAGAGCAACTGTTTCACATGAAGTGTGATATGTTGCACCACATTGTTGAAACCAAAAATCATTTTCACCAATAAGAGGGTAAAACCAATCAAAAAGTATGTTTTGGTAAATGGTTTCCATTCACAGTGCTGGCAGCTGCCTCATCATTTTCAATAAAGTATGGGCCACTCACTCCTCCTGCCCAGAACCCACACCACATAGTTGTGAGTTGAGCAAATCGATGTCTCTCTTCCATTATCTGCAAGGTTCAACTCTTGTGTATGTTGAATCTCAAAAGCATGCATGTTCAGATCTTTTGAAAGGATTTCATGCAGTGACTTGGTGATAAATTCAATTTTTCAGCTTGTTGGTGAACCAATTTTCTGGGGCTTACAGTTACATTGTCACACACAACAGCATTTTGTGTGTGTGTGTGTGTGTGTGTGTGTGTGTGTGAGAGAGAGAGAGAGAGAGAGAGAGAGAGAGAGAGAGAGAGAGAGAGAAAGAGAGAGAGAGAGAGAGAGGAGAGATTGAACAGAATGAGCCTGTCCCATTTTCTTAATATTTGAAACAGAGCCCATGACCTCAAACTTCTGCATTAACTTCCAAAATGATGATTCGGTTGGAGCAGCATTCGTCCAAGTGTCACACACAATTCACAAGTGGTTGCCATGGGACTTCCATTGTTTTTGTAATAACTTTTTAGCATTTGGATACGCTCAGTTGTCATCTGCTCCATGATGAAAATAAACATCAAAGAACAATGCACAACACACAAAAGCTATCAGGCTACTACTGGGAAGCATCACAGATAACAAATATGAAAAAACCACGGCTGCCAATCATCATATGACAAAACGGTGCAAAATTCAAATATATCCTTACTTCCCAGACACCGGGTACAAGAACAAAAAAATCGAACACACACAGGGAGGGAGAAATGGATGGTAGTGAAATGAAAAAAGCGGTCAAGAGTGTGAAATATTATGCAGGAGATAGGAAATGGGAAACTAACTCTTACAATATTTATGAATGCGATATTTATGAATGTGCTGGAATGCTGAAATTTTAAGCTCCTTATTCAGGAAATATTTGCAGAACCTTCATAACACTCAGTCAAGGTTTATTTTAATTAAGTAATAAAACAATTACAGTTAGTTAACTGCAGAAGCACACAGTGTGAATGATTAGTGAGTTTGAACTCTCCAGAATAAATGGTCAAAAACTAATACCATGCTTCAAGATGGTAAGAAAATGATTAAAGTGTTTCTTATCTCCTTCCTAATATACAGGGTGTATAAAAAAATATTACCTGATTTTAAAAAACCAAGTTGTTTGAGATATTAGGGTTGCCACAAGTTTCTCCAAGTGAAATTCCCTGATATCTCCGATTTCCAGACAAGTTTTAGCATTTTTCCCTGATAAATTTTAAGATCTCAAGAGTATGTAAAGACATAAGTTGTCAAAAAAATGTAAGGACTTCTGTATTTTGTAAACACGTGAGCAAAAATCTTAAGTACTAAAAATCCGCATCTTTTGTAATGAACTGTTTTTAGATGGAGAAAGCAAGCCAGATGGTATGTGCGCTTCTTTAAGATTACTGATGTTATTTTATTTCAATAAAACAAAACACATTTGGTGAGAAGAATATGCACTTGTTGGAGTCACAAGACAGATTTAAAATACCTTCGAAACAACCTCAGAAAAAAGTAGGTCTCTTGAAAGAAGTGTATAAGGCAGGAAAGAGTTGTATAAATGAACACTATAGGTGACCACCAATAAAACATTGGTTCTACTATGTTTGTTACTATCAGATATTATTCATTGTGTTATGTATTATTTCACAGGTATTGTGTGGTTTTTCTTTCAAGAAATATGTGAGAACATAGCACACAGACTGCCTGTGACTGCCACAATTTTCTTCTTCTTATCGCCCATACTTTATAATATATGAACTACTTTC
Source organism: Schistocerca piceifrons (assembly GCF_021461385.2). NCBI lineage: Eukaryota > Metazoa > Arthropoda > Insecta > Orthoptera > Acrididae > Schistocerca > Schistocerca piceifrons. Next base: position 315,992,093 of record NC_060145.1, on the reverse strand, counting down.
GAAGTGCCAAAATGTACTAGAATAAATAAAATGTCTACAAAACGCCACACTGTACAATGTACTTGCAGTGATGTAATCACAATTCCTGAAATCCATCACCCACAGCCTATGACGTGCCAAGAAGCACCAGAGTCCTGGGTCCATGGATAAACTGCAAAAATCTGCCGCATTACGCCACACACAAACAGACCGGGTTTGCGGGCAGATCTTTGAGACTAGATACGACGGCCAGCACTTGTACATTAGTAAGAAACGATGGGCTTCAGATGGGTAGGCCCAATCTGTTAGAGAGGCCCAATCTGTTAGAGATACCCTCAGAAATGGGCTGCTGTTTTGGCCTGTTACAGAAATTTATTTGTGTGACCAGCTATTCACATGTCACAGACACCATGCTGATGAAATGAGGCTAGTTAAGAGGGGAGAAGGGAAAAAAGAGGTGGGAAGTGACAACAGGTTATAGAAGAAGTAAAAATAGAACTTTCTCAGACAGTGTTGTTGTGAATGTCGAAAACAGATTTGATCTGTTGTCACAGTTGGAAACTGATGAGCCACAAACAGATGTAGGAGTAAATAGGACACAACAAACTTTCAGAAAGTGTTTGAAAAGTAAGAAGCCAGAAAATTTGTGAAGAAGAAATTTTTGCCATTAAATAGTTCACATGGTAGAGGTGTTGGCCAATTGTTGCAGGATGAACTAGGGTCAGGTTACCACAACTCAAGTTTTTTTAAACCTAGTGCAAGTCTGGTTCAGATTCTAGAGAATGTAGGTTCACTTTGCAAAGACTTCACAAAGGAAGACACTGTGGTAGGTAATAGTGGGTGGGTGGGGATGGAGGGAGGGGGGGGGGGGGGGGGGACAGCATAAGACAGGAGCCCTAATTATTCAATTTAGAGTGACCTGGTAAAGATAGCTTCATCAATGAAACTTACTGTTGTTGGCCTTGTATCTTGAGGCACCGTGATGGTCCACATTTAAACTCTTCTGTTAGGAGAGTCAATTTAGAAGTGGAAAGGTTGCTTGGATCATGTATGGGGTCTCATATCGGTGTGGTTTCTGTTGACTATTTGTAGGTAGGACTATATGGCCTTCACCTCAACAGGAAAGGGAAGGGGAAGACTGTCTTGGCTAATAGTAAATAACTTAATGTGGGCACTATCACAAGTTTTTACAAGGGACAGAACAGCAGTTTTTTGGGGTAGGGAGGGCAGAAACTAAAGATGTTCAGAGACAGGCTGAACATGACATTCACACTGATAAAAAAGGCAGTCAGAAAGCAAATTTTAATGAACATCATTCATGCAGACAGCCTCTGACTGAAACTAGAGATACCCAAAAATTGACAGGACAATTACATTCATCCAGTTTTAATTCAGCAAGTGTACAAAATCAGTTATCCTTATTGCATCAGAATATCTGAGGACTAAGGGATAAGCTTTATGAGTTGCTTATTTGTGTTGAAGAATTAGAGTTCAGCAAACCAACTGATATAATCTGCCTCTCTGAACATCAAGTGATAGATATGTTAAATGTTACAGGATTCAAGTTAGCTTCTTCCTTCTGTAGAGACAATATGGAAAAAGGAGGAGTTTCCACATTTGTCAGAAACTGTTTTGATTTCAAGAATATTGATGTTAATAAATTTTGCTCACAGCAGCAGTTAGAAGCCTGTGCATCAGTAGTGTATTTCAAAATAAGTTGTTTGTAATAGTAAGCACATACATATCACCTTCAGGAAATTTTAACTTCTTCATAAAGAATCTGGAGGCTCTGTTGTTCCATCTCACAGTAAAAAAAAAAAAAAAAAAAAAAAAATGAAAAGCTCCATTGGTGAAAAATTATTGCAATCAGTAACTCTGTCATTCAATTTAGTTTGTACTGTGAACTATGCAACCATAATATGTAAATGCTCTGAGACTGCTGTTGATAATATCTTTGTAGACAAATTAAGCGAAAAGAGTCATATCACAAAACCAATAGCAAATGGGCTATCTGATCACGACATGTCACATCTTGTGTTAAATGTTGAAACTTGTCAGGATAAAAAAATCTATTAAATCTGAGTACAGGGGGGTAATAAATCAGTCAAAAACTGTGAAATTCAGGAAACTGCATGAAGACATTGACTGCAAAGATGTTTACAATACTTCTGACTCAAATGGAAAATACAAAGCATCCATTAATAAAGCTACTTCTACTTTTGAAAACTGTTTTTCTCTAAAGGTAGCTCAAATCACACAGAAGTCAAAAAATAAATCATGGACTACACAAGAAATAAGGATATCACATGGGACAAAAAGGAGACTGTATCTACTATCTAGGAACAGCTCTGATGTTAGCATTGTGATGCATTACGAAGAATACTGCAAAATATTGAAGCAAGTAAACCAGAAAACGAAGCAGCTTTATTATGAGAAAAAGTTAATCACATCAGGCAACAAAATAATAAAAAAAATCTGTATGGGATACAGTGCAGACAGAGACAAAGTGGGGCCAAAAGGGAAGAGGGACAGACAGCTCTAAAAATAAATGAGGCATTGGTAACAAGTGCATGCTGTGTTGATTGGTTGGTTGTTTGTGGGAAGAGACCAAACAGTGAGGTTATCGGTCTCATAGGATTAGGGAAGGATGGGAAAGGAAGTCGGCCGTGCCCTTTCAAAGGAACCATCCCGGCATTTGCCTGGAGCGATTTAGGGAAATCATGGAAAACATAAATCAGGATGGCTGGACGCGGGATTGAACCGTCATCCTTCCGAAAACCTCTTAAACAAGTACCTTATTTCTGTTACTGAAGCTTGGGGTTATCAGGTTCAGTAAACAGTGCAATGGAGTATCAGACCAGTCTTTAAAAAGAACTTCAGTAAAATGGAAACAACACTCATGTCTCCCAAACAAGTAGCATCCATCATAAAATCCTTAAAATCTAAATATTCTAGTGGGTATGATAACATATCAACAAAGTTAATCAAAGAGTGCTCATGCGAGTTGTTTATCTTAAGTTATTTGTGTAATCAATCTCTTATCAGTGGAACATTTCCAGACTGGCTAAAATATGCTTAAGTTAAGCCTCTCTACAGGAAGGGGGATAAAGAGATACCATAAAACTATTGATCAATTTCACTTTTGCCAGCTTTTTCAAAAATATTTGGAAAGGTTGTGTTCAAGTGTCTCCTTAAGCATCTGACTGCAAATAATATATTGCCCAAGTCACAGTCTGGGTTTCTTAATGGTTTTGATATAGAGAAAGCTGTTTACATTTACACTGAAAATGTACTTAATTCATTAGATAATAAATCAGAGAATACTGACATTTTCTGTGACCTGTCAAAAGCCTTTGACTGTTGAACCACAGCAACTCCTAAGTAAATTAAATATTATGGTGTCACCGACAGTGCTGCAAAACGGTTTGAGTCTTATCTAAAAGGAAACAAAGGGTGTCACTGTGAAATAACTGTGCAGTAAGCAGTCAGTCTTCATCTGACAGGAAATTAATTACATGTAGTGTTCCTCAAAGTACCATCTTGGGTCTGTTACTTCTTCTTGTGTAGATTAATTACGTCTCGTTGGTCACATTGCCAGATGCTAAGTTTGTTTTGTTTGCAGATGATACAAACATTGAAATAAGTAGCAAGTCAAGTACAGATTAAGAAACAGCTGCTAATCAATTTTTCAGTGACATTAATAAATGGTTTAAAGTTAATTCACTATCATTAAACTTTGAAAAGACTCACAATATGCAGTTCAGAACTGGTAAGAGATTTCCTTTCAGCATTATAACATGTGAAGACATGCAGATCGAAGAGGCTGACAGTGTTAAATTTCTGGGATTACAACTTGATAATAAATTCAGTTGGGAAAGGCATACCACAGAATTTGAAGTGCCTAAAAAAGTCTGTATTTGCAATGAGAATGATGTTAGGTGTAGGGGATATAAATATAAAAAATCTTGCATACTTTGCTTACTTTCATTCTATTATGTCATACAGGATCATATTCTGAGGTGACTAGTCAAACCGAGCAAAAGTTTTTAGCATGCAAAAGCATGTAACAAGAATCATTTGTGGCGTAAATTCAAGAGCATCATGTAGAAATCTGTTCAAGGAACTTTGTATTCTACCCACTGCTTCTCAGTATATTTATTCCTTAATGAAATGTGTTGCAAGTAACATATCTCTATTTACAACCAATAGCTCAACACATAGTATCAATACTAGGAATAAGAAAAATCTACATGAAGACCTAAAATCACTTGCCTTGGTCCAAAAAGGGGTCCAATATTCAGGACCATACATTTTCAATAAACTGCCAGCAACCATTAAAAACCTGGTTTCAGATAAAGCACAGTTTAAACAAAGTTTGGAAGATTTTTTGATAGGTAACTCCTTCCGCTATATAGATGAATATCTTAACAGAGACTGTAAGACCAGCTTACCGTATTTACTCTAATCTAAGCCGCACTTTTTTTCCGGTTTTTGTAATCCAAAAAACTGCCTGCGGCTTAGAATCGAGTGCAAAGTAAGCGGAAGGTCTGAAAAATGTTGGTAGGTGGCGACACAACTAACTTCTGCCATCGAATATATGTAGCACTACACAGGCATGCTTTGCAGGCACAAAGATAAATATTGGTGCAAAACCATCTGCGTCAGTAAATAAATTTTAAAACAAAGGTGGAAGACGAGCTTTTTTTCTCTGCCCTGAGTTTCAACCATTGCATTTTTATACATTATCCAACGAAGTAAATACAAATTCCGTATTGTTCATCTTCGAATGTAGCAGCATTTGAATGTCCTACGAAAATCCGACTCACAAGACTGTTTGGGATGTTTGTCAATATGGCCAACTCTACGTTCTGAATTTTTTCCTACCTGTGAGAAGAGATGGTTGCTAATAGAAACTTTTATGAATTGTGAATCACATGCAGTATTCTCTTCGCCACAAGAATAATACGAATAGAAACATTTTTCCACGTATTCTTTCATGTTTGCTGCTATCTCATTTAAATCCTGTCCGTCTAATACACTATGGAACTAGAGTGAGACAACAGCAAACGCGGAAGAATATACATATCATATCATGTTTATATTCGTATTATTCTTATGCCTAATAGTGATACAGTCAGAAATGAAGCACAGCAGTTGACTAGATTTTTAAATCTAAGATGACTAATTTCTGTGCAGAGTGTAAGGTACTAAAGAGGCATCTGCAAAGATTTTCAAACGGAGAAAAATTTTCGCTAAACTCTCGTTCAGAACATCTTCTATCATACGCAGTCTATTATTTGATTCTTGTTGATCATTATCAAAGACAGCTGTAGTGTAAGTAACAACAAATAGCAGTTCTTGCCATTGTTTCGCCAATGAGACGATTCCTCTCTCTCTCTTTTTTTTTTTAATTGTAAGCGGCAGTAGTGTGCACAAAAGCAAGCCATGCCGTGAGCAGCAATCAAGTGAAAAAGGAAGGGTACCCGTATAAATATGGACGGAGCGCCTGACGCATAGCAATGGCTACCTGGTAAAGCTTAACTGCTAAACTTATGACTCGAACCAAACTACTGTAGCTGTATCGTCATTCATCCGACCTAAATTGTTTCTCATATTACAATGGACCAACTTTGTTTCGATTTGAAGGTGGGGCCTGAAACTTTTCTCTCCCCTTGGATTTCAAGTCTCAAACTTCAGGTGCGGCTTACATTCAGGAAAATTTTTTTTCCTTGATTTCGAGTCTCATTTTTCAGGTGCGGCTTAGATTAGAGTGCGGCTTAGATTCAAGTAAATACGGTAAGTAAAAATGCCCGTTAGATTTCAGTTTTGACAGCACCCGGTCACAACAGTCAAGATTAGATATTTTGTGTATAATAAATTTATTAAAAGAGCACGACAACATTTTATTAATTGTATTAATTCTTCAAATATTAGCAGTTACAGTTTACTGTAATGTATTCACCTATTTTGACAATCTCCTGACAAGTGATCACGGCATTAAGTATTATATTCAAATGTTTTATACTTTTTTATGTTATATTTTTTGACATTTTCCACACCCATGAAAATCATCTCATTTTTTGGGTCTATGGAACAAAAATTGAATTGATTCTGATCTAATGTAAATTGTGATGATTAATCGACACAACAGATAACTTTGCGCAAATACCCTGAGAATCAATACTAATGAGGATAGGTAGAAACTCATGGTCTAGATGATTGCTGAGCTGCAGACAGGCACACGGAAAAGACAATCACACTCTCACAACTAAATTTTTGGCCACAGTCTTTGTCAGAAAATGAGAGCACAAACACATTCACACAATCACTCAGACACAACTCATGCACACATTACCTGTCTCCGACTGCTGTGCCAACAGTCTCCGAGAATCAGATCCAAACAAACAACTCCTCACACCTCCGTGAGTCTCATTGGCAGCTGCTAGGCTAGCAGCACGAAGTGTTGGCAGCACAGACTACAGGCTGAGGGGAGTGGTAAAAAGGCAAGAAGCAGTAAGAATGAGGGAGTAGGGAAGCGGTGCACGAACTCAGCTGCCCCCAGCCAGCGATGATGCATGACATCACAGTAAACAAATGATTTCACCTACTGAGACAAAAACGAGATTTTTCCAGTCTTTTTTTTTTTTTTTTTTTTTTTTTTTTTTTTTTTTTTTTTTTTTCCAGATTTCCTTGACACGTTTAAAATTCCTGATTACCAGAATTTGTGGCAACCCTGTGCATTAACAACGTACTGTTGGAAAGAGCAAACTCTCGAGCTTCACATGGTTCATGATAGGTAGCAACAGTGTGTACCCACTTTGGTTCTAGTAAAAATTATGTTGGGACAACAGAAAGTGTTCTGCGGTCTACGTTTTGTGCATTGTGGGGGAGTAATAACTGTTCAGTAAGACTCTTGTACTAGGTATGGTGTCATTCCTCTTACAGCACAAACCATTAGATGATGGCATGAACAATTCCGAGAAACAAGTTATTTGTGTAAAGGCAAATCACAGGATTGTCCCCAAGTGTCTGATGCAGAAGTTGAATGCATCCTCCATATTTCACAAGGAGTCCACAGAAATCCATTTGCCATGCAGTTCGACAGATCAACATGCCCCCAATGTCTGTCTGGTGTATGTTGCGTTAACATTTACACATGAACCCATACAAAATTCAGCTGCTGCAAGCTCTTCATGAAACTGACAAACAACAAGGTGTAGAGTTCTGTAATTTCGTTTTTGGCAATATCGAGGAAGACAGTGTTCTTCCATGCTTAATGTTTAGTGACGAGGCAATATACCATTTTTAAATAGAAAGGTGAATAATCATAATGTGAGAATATGGGGTATGGAACAACCACATGAAGTTGTACAACAAGAGAGGAACTCTCTAAAATTTAATGCGTTTTGTGTAGTTTCATTCTCCTTTGCTGAGAACACTGTTACAGGAAGCGCATATCTCGATAAGTTGAGAACTGTCTTTTCACACAGTTGGAGACTGATTTGAACGAATTCATTTACCAACAGGATGGGGCACCACACCACACTGGCATTTGGAAGGGCAGGAATTTTTAAATCAAAGGATTACTGAATGATGGATTGGTCGCACTGGACCAAATGATTCAGCATTACATTACTGGCCTCCTTGGTGACCGGACCTAACTGTATGTGATTATTTCTTGTGGGGGTTTATAAAAAAGACTGTTTCTGTGCCTCCATTACCAACAACAATGAATGAACTGAGACATTGCTTAACAGCAGCTGTGGAAGCTGTAACTCAAGCATGCTCCCTGCAGTTTGGGAACAATTTTAATACCGCACTGATATATGCTGTGCATCTCAAGGGGGTATACTGAATACTTTTTGAGTTTCCTGTTCATCAAAAAACAAAATTCATTGTATATGGATGATTCTTTTTGATACACCCTGCATTTCTCACATCATTCATTGCGTTCCATAGATGTTATCAAGAACTTTCAAAGATGTCCAAAGACCCAGAATGTACATTAACTAAAGACAAACAACTCTTTAAAAGCTCAACTTCTACATGGTATTAACAATAGATTATCACTCTCCTGTTTAAAAATATTTTTGCTGGTGCCAAATAAATTTAACCTAAGATGGAAAAATACTGATATGAAAGAAGCTTTTGCTTCCTCAGTTACATTATTGTATTAAAAGCTGTCATTTGCCTCTTAGTAAATTAAAGTTCTCTTCAACCTCAAAGGTTAGTCTAAATAATACAGTGCTTATCTTTCTACAACATTTGAACTGACTTACTCAATATAGAGGGGAAGCTACAGTTTAATGTGGACTCTGAACCATTCCACAACTTGACATTAATAAGTTATTGCCAGAGACGAAATGAGTGATAGTGACAAAAAATCCTAGGATGGATTGATGAGTTTTAGTCTGACACAGACACACTTTGCCACACCATTTACGTCCCTACATCAATAATTTTTGTAAAACAAACCTATATCATCGGGTTTCCTATTGGAAGAAGAAACCAAGACTTTCACGAACAGCAGGCTGAAAGGTGATGGTTTGCTCCATCTGGGATCAGTGTGGTGTCATTTTCATTGACTTTTTGGAACATGACTCCACAATTGACCAGGACCATTACTGTTTGTCATTGGACAAGTTGGGATGAGCCATCAAGGCCCACAGGCCACAGCTTCAGGGTCAGCTCATCAGACTACACCATGGGAATGCCAAACCCCATACAACCCTTATGACGCAGGAGAAAATCAGGAAAATGGGTTGGAAAATTGTTTCTCATTCTCCCTACAGCCCAGACTTTGCTCCGTCTGATTTTTACCTCTTTGTTTGTCTGAAGGCCCACCTGCACAGTAAAACATTTGATAGTGAGAAAGACCTTATTTCCTGGGTCAAGTGATGGTGTAAAAGTCAATGCCCAGAATTTTACCGAAGTGCCTTTACATCTTGGAAAGAACTTTGGGCCAAATGTGTCACAGCTGGTGGAGGCTACATTGAGTAGGCTCAATGTATAGCGAAATGTTCCAAGTATGTTCACAAAAGATTACATTCTCCTCCTGCAAAAAATAAAAAAATTAGAGACAACTGTGGAAAACTTTTTGAACACCCTTTGTAACTTGGGTGTGCGGCATCTCCTTGGAGTACCACAGGCACTCCTGCTGACTGTGAGGGGAAAAGAGTATGTGATGGAGTCAGATGTTGAGAACGATCTTGATAAAGGCAACATGCAGCTCTTCCATTACTGTGAACTTCACCATTCGGCAGGATCATGTTGGTGTATTCTGCAAATGTGTACTGAATCACATGCTAACACGCACTGACAGATGAATGAGGCTCGAACCATGTCAGAGAGGTAGAATGGACATCGAATGACATCATCTGATTCAACATAACCAGTCCCCACCACGACTATCCTGTTGAAGACCTATCTAGCAAACATGTCTTCAAACAGCTACAGCACAGAGACGGTACATTTCCACATGGTTCCTATTCCAAATATTATGTACTCACCCCCCTCTACAAATCCTGGAAGTTGTTAACAGGAATTTCCGAACACCTTGTATAAGATGAGTGAATATTCAATTTACATAATTTTCATTCTTCTAGCTTGTGCTGAATATATACTTCATTTAGTTACGGTGTGTTGGCCTAGCAGAGAATTCCATAAGACAACAGGGAGTAAAAATATGCAGAATGAACCAACAATCTTGTATTTACGTTGTAGTGGCATAACATCTCTAACTGGAGAAAAGGACTGCCCAAGAAGGCAAGGAAAGTTAGTATGATGTGTAAGCTTGTAACAATTACAGGTGTTATGTACATAGTGCTACGTAATAAATAGTGAGGAAATCATATTTCTATGGCATGCCACTATTCTGCTATCACACTTCTGGTACAATACCCCCGGAGGTACAATATTCCCCCATAGCGGTGACCCCAAATTTCTGCGTCACACCACGATTTTGCCGTTAACTCAAAAATCTGCTGTATCAGTTACGCCGTCAAGACTGCTGCCATTACAGATGGTACAACATCACTATTTATTCAGCAATACTGACAACATATCTCAACAAGTGCTCGTGAATGCCACAAACATTCCACGCACAAAATCACTAAATATCCACCAAGGCTTGGACGGCACTACAATGCAAAATGACACAGCAACAATGCCTTCATTTTTCATCACATCTTCCGAGCAACCTCCTCATCATCAGACAAAACTTCACATCGCCGTCTATGTCAAGTAGTGAACTATGTCAAATTTACCAAGTGACTTCACAATAAACATTACAGGTTTAACATATTTTTGACATCAACTCAATCTCTTGCTGGTACTTTAGACAAAAGTGATGCAGAGAATCATAATAAACAATGGCTGCCAGCCTCCATAACAAACGTTAATCTCTGTGACTTCGACCTTTGCACATAGGACAAAACATTGTGTGTTCCAGTGCTAGTTATTATGAGTGTTATGACACTTGCTTTAATGACCTGAACTGTGCAGACACCTTCCAAAGTGCCATTACAATTTATCAACAATGGCCTGCACCACATTATTCCATCACTCTGCTTCATCACCCACCTGCCAGCAGACCGCAGGATCAAAATTTGCATCATCTTTTAGTACCAATGCATTCCGATTTTCCAAATCCAGTTCTAACCATTGTGACTAAACGCGAATTCCACAAGTCAGACTATGATGTCCTCATATCCCAGTTGCACCAACCATGCCAGGCATCACAACCGACTGGCTTCCGTTTCAGCACCATGTTTCGCATGTGCATTACCCACACCCAGCACCAAAACTAACTATGGACTCTGAGAACATGTTTTTCATGAGCTCACCTCGGCAAGGCCAGATATCACTGCCTTCCAGTTCTAGTGACTTCACGGCCATGTCGGTCGCGTCATGAATGAGTGCATGTCCACATGAACTCCACGAGATACTGAGTAATATGATTAAAACGGAGAATATATTTTACACTCAGAAGTTTGAAGACAGTTCCCTGATTGGCATGAATAAAGCCAGTCTGAGAATATACTTCACCTGAGTATGTTCTCAGTGTGGGTTGAAGGGTGGGGGAAGTTGCTCAAAGCACAGAATATTCTCCTATTTCGTATGAATGAAACCAGAGAAGTTTCTCACAAGCGGAGAACATTCTCTGTTTTTGTGAGTGAACTCCGTACCATACTTCGAGCTGAGTAAGTTGTGTTGTAGTTAAGCGTTACCAAGTGTTTTTAGTGAAAATGGCAGAATTTATCTTTTTTGAAAGGCAAAAAAAGATATACGTAGTACGCAAGAACACAGAAGAAAGGAACCGTAGAAGTTTGTATAGATTTAACAGTGAAAACATTAATTGGCTGGCAAATTACTTTCTTCCGGAAAATCACGAAAGAGGAGGAGGCACCCTTTCCAATGAATGCAAAATGAAAACATTTTTGTGCTATTTATCGGATCCAGGCTTTCGGATTGGTGTAGGAGAAGACTTGGGAATGCACCAGACTACAGTATCACTAACGTTTTCATATGTTCTGCAACAGGTTAACAGAAAAACACAGTTGTCGATCCGATTTCAAGAAACATTAATGAACCTATAAACGTGCAGGGACATGTGATAACAGTGAAATGTTTACAAGTGTTGATGCTTCATGGCCTGGGTCTGTACATGATGCTAGGATATGGAGAAACTCAAATGTGTGTCGTATATTGTGAGAGAACCAGTGCAACGCCCTAATTTTAGGAGATGAAGGATATGGCATTGCAACGTGGTTAATGACACCATTTCAAAATCTCGAAACACCCAATGAGAGGGCGTACAACAGACTTCACTCTAAGGAAAGGGTGATAATTGAATGGTGCTTTGGACAGGTAAAAAGGCATTTCCAAATTCTGCAAAATAAAATAAGGCTTGCCCAAACAAAAATCCCCAATGTGATAATAGCCTGTTTTGTTTTGCACAACATACCGATGATTACTGGATAATCTTTAATAATGTTCACAAGGCTAATTCTGAATCTTCCATTTTGGCACAGAAATAACGTGAGAAAAACTTTCGGTATCACAAAACACACGCAAACGAAACAAACTAAGAACCAAATATGTTAGATTTTAATCTCTTTGCTGAGAACTTACTCAGTAAGGGGAGGAGGTAGAGAGAAAGTACTCCTGGGTCAGAGATTATGCTTCCTAGTTTTTGTTCATACGAAACTGAAACTTTCTTTGAGAATGTTCTTTTGCTCTGAGTATCAACTCTGGAGAATGTTCTCATTTTTATTCATACAACCCACTGACTGTGTCGCTGGATAATAAAAGGACCACACTTACCTTCTAATTTACGGTGCCTTGACCTCAAGCGCACTCTCATCTATATTTTCCACTGCCTCAGACATCTAACATTAGGAAAGTCATACCTACTGCATCGGACCTGGAACTTCCCTCAAAATGCGCAGCCGTTCTTTGAACAGCCACCAGAGTTCTATACACACATTGCCATGTGACGTCGATACCACCCGCACCATGACAGGAATTGGCTCGTCATGCGCCTCCCTACGTTGTGTCACATTTCCTGCCTGTCTTGGGCATCGACACTTCCACACCTGCCACACCATGCCCTGCCCACCTCATGATGGTGCCTTACAACCAAACCACTGATGGCCATCATACCATCCACCACCGTCTGAAACTATAGTTGTTCTGCACGAATTCTCCCGTGATGTGGTTTGCCCTCGACTGCACGAATTCTCCTATGATGTGGTTTGCCCTCACCAAGTGTTTGACGTAAGCTAGTGGCATCATTGGAGACAACGAGAAGTTTGCCATTCTTCTTAGCCACCTAGAAGACAGTGCAAGCCTTATTAGCAACTTGCTCTCAGATGTTCCAGTTTCTCACAAATGCGAAACTGCCAAGGCACTACTGCTACAACAACTGAACAGCTGCTACAATAACTGAACAGCAGCTACAGCTCATCATCAATGAGACTATGTTGAGCAAAAGCACACCGTCTTCACTCTGGTGCTGCCTGCGAGTTGTAAGTGATCCAACGGTACTGCCTGATTCTACGCTAAGGCCACTTTGGCTCCTAAAATTGACAGAGAACATCCAGAACAGCAATTATAGTGCACGAGGAAGCACCTCCGGAGTTTAAACTCACAGATAGAACACATGCATAATCACAACACTGCATTCTAATTAACAATCAACAGCACAACGTTGCGGTCAGTGCCCAGTATACCTGCACCAAAAACGATTTTGTACGATCTTGACCGAGCTGCCCCGAGGTTCCACACTGCCATGAACTACCCAACGATGGCCAGAATGACCAGGTTGTGACCTCCCCCACCCCCTCTAGTACCCTGAATGCCAATTAGGGCTCTGTCATACAACAGTCACCTATCATAACAGGCGAAGTTGTTTTTCTTTTCGCAAAATGAGCAAGACCATAACAACCACCTGCGTGACAACTGCCAACTTCAGCAACCCCGTGTGAACTTTGTGGACACCACGTTGAGGTGTCTGGGTTATGTCCTACCTCTGAGAAAACTGAAGAGATTCACCTCCTCCCACCTCTCAACAACTACCAAGAGCTGCTTAGGTTCTTAGAGGTTATAAATTTCTACAGGAACCAATTGCCACATACCGATACCACCGGCTGGCAAGGTGTGAGGTGCCGTCAATCAACTTGAAGGAGCAAGTGAACTTTAACTATGTAAACAAAAACTGAAATATTACAAAACTGTTAATATGAGGACAACTGTGAGGTATATTGCCACAGAACTATATTATAAAGACTTTTCATTTTTCATACTACGTTTTTCATATATGTATACGTGCGATGTGTAAAATATCGATACACAACCAAGGTTGGCAGTACTGCACAGTTTGTAAGCTCCGTGAAAAGGAGCCGGTTGTTGGCGGGTGTAGAGACAATGGCCAGTTGGTGTTGAGATGTCTTGTAATATGCTTGCTTTGAGAAGGTCAAGGATAGAGGGAACGAAATGATGTATTGGAAAAGCTGTTACATTGAAAATTATTGAATATCATCACGATCAGCATTTACAAAATAAAAGTTGGAAGTTTAAATGTGTGTCAGTTCTTATGCAGCAGAATACACACCCTGGACCTCAAACTGATTTTACAAGCAGCGGATGGCGAAATTCATCACTAGACCACGAGCGTGCAACAACGACCAATAAAGGTAAGAAAGTTATACTACTCTAAATTCAAATTGTGATGATACCTTTCTTTCTCCATGTCTTCAATCCTGTATGTACTCTGTTGTTAGAGTGAACAGCGTGACGGGGACTTGTGGTCGACTAGGCGCACCAGGGAGACCACACAGGTTTAAAATGATAATTTGTAGCTTAATCTACTACTACTGATAATAATTAATATTTGTCCCCCGGAGAAAGAGGTGCATTACAATGGTAAGGTTGACTTTGGAACTTTGATTAGCAAACATAGGATGGTTCAAAACTGTAAGTCGCTCTAAGATCATTTACATCAGTTAAGATTTGGACTATACATTATTGGGTCCCACATGTTATGTAGCCCCACAGTGATTCAAGTTTTTTTCCTGTAACACTGGCTGTCAATGAGACCCTCTGCTTTCTGTTTTATGCAATAAAAATGTTACAAATGCTATCATATCTCAGTACCTTAAATAGAATTTAGTGGTCTACTTAATTTAAGGCTTTTGTAGTCACAGAATAGTATGCATGCATAACACGAAATCACACTAAGTAGACAAATGATGACTGACTGTACACCACATATCATCACTAAGCAAAAATAATGATTTTGTTAAAGTCACATGAAAATGATGGAATGTATAGCTACACTTACCAACATGGCAGCTACTATGAGCCTTACTTCCTCTTGTTCAATGTCTGATGTTCCATCAAGCAAGAATAGAACCCACGGAATGCCCTGGTACTGGTCATCTGGATTTGACAAAATCTTCCAAGTATCACCATCAATCTTAATAATTTCGACTTGCAGTCTCTTCAGTATAAACTCTTTTAGTTGTGGCATCTCACGATCACCAACATATCTTTCTCTCTGAGACAATGAAGAAATCACTTATAAAAACAGTTTCAGCTTTACTCAATGGAGGTAAAGACAGGATGGAGGTGGGGTAGAAACATGATTTTATTTTTTGGTTCACATTTAAGATCCCAACACTTTTTGCATGGGATGTTATGTAATCTCCATTTATCTTAGTTTGAATATGGGTGGGAAACTTTGTTTAGAGATAACAACCGACTGACATCACTAAATGTAATTTAAGAAAAATAGTTGGAAGATTTACAAGCCTGGATAATTTATAGAATTTATTGAGAGTATCTCAGCTTACTCCTGCTCCTAATTTGTGTGTGTAACACAAGCCACAAAAAGTTGATAACATCCATATGCTTCAGCTAAATAACTCCTACAACTAGCTCTGTTACTGTAGAATTCCCCACAAAATTTTTGCAGATAACTGTCAATCAACAACTTCTATTTCAATTCAAAAGTGAAACTACCAAGATCTAATGAAGAGTTCTGTGTTCTACCTTTTTACCACTTAACTAGCACAAATGAACTTTATACAAAGATTATGCATAAGTATCACTTTTTAGGGCTCTGTACCTCAATAGATAAAAACGGAATCCTTACAGGATCACTTTGCTCCCCATCTCACTGTCCGACTGTTAATTCCAAGTCAATGTAATCAAAAGATACAACCATTTATGTCACACATTTTGACACTTGCTAACTCATTCACTGAAATCTACATGGTTATCAACAACATTTCTTCCAACTTTGATATATAATGCGGTACTATTCATTCTTATTTTCAGGTTTCACACACATATCTGGTTGAAATTTGACACTTAAGAAATCATTTCAATTTTTGATACTCACATAAATTACTAAACCTGTACTTTAGCGCAATATCACGTGATTATGAGTGAAGATAACTCTAATGACACTCTGATCTTTTAAATACCTAATCACCCCCCACATTAAAGATATCAGCTTATACTTATATGATTGGGGGACTGTTTTTAAGCCTAAATTTCAAAAATTCCCTATGGTTTGGAGTAAAGTATCAGATTTCAGTATTTTTGTTCAATTTCTATCATACTTACATTACTTTCTTTACTATAATTTAAAAACTTTAATGATGCCCAAACACACAAGATCACAAAAAATTAAATTCATTGATCTTCAAACTTTGATTCAGCTAACTAAAACATTATTCAGTAATCAATTTTAAGAATGTTTAGATAACTGGTGTTGCTAATTAACATAGCAGGGTAATACAACTCCAGAATTAATAAAATAAATGAAAAATTACAATAGCAAATTGGCAATTACACAAAAAAATTAAACTTAGAACTTTAAATTAAAATATTCTTGAAAGTAGTTAACTTCCCATGGTTGGGGTTCAAAGTCATGTAAATTTTTTTAAAAGGACATCATATTACCTGTTGACTATAGAAGTTATTTATTTCACAATTGCAATTTCGGCCTTTGGGCCATTTTCAATTGGCACTTCAAAAGATTTTGCTTCAGCATATGTCAGGCTTTAAAATATTCCATAATACAGGCTTTAAAATATTCCATAATACATATCATCAAAAATATGCCTTTTCACAATATTAACATCTCTCACATAAATCGCTAGAAATCAATGTTCTAACAGGCTGTTTACATATTAACTCGGCTGCTACCTCGGTGTTAGAAGTTGTTGTTGTTGTTGTCGTCTACAGTCCTGAGACTGGTTTGATGCAGCTCTCTATGCTACTCTATCCTGTACAAGCTGCTTCATCTCCCAGTACCTACTGCAGCCTACATCTTTCTAAATCTGCTTTGTGTATTCATCTCTTGGTCTCCCTCTACGATTTTTACCCTTCACGCTGTCCTCCAATACTAAATTGGTGATCCCTTGATGCCTCAGAACATGTCCTACCAACCGATCCCTTCTTCTAGTTAAGTTGTGTCACAAAATCCTCTTCTCCCCAATTCTATGCAATACCTCCTCATTAGTTATGTGATCTACCCAACTAATCTTCAGCATTCTTCTGTAGCACCACATTTCAAAAGCTTCTATTCTCTTCTTGTCTAGATTATTTATCGTCCATGTTTCACTTCCATACATGGCTACACTCCATACAAATACTTTCAGAAACAACTTCCTGACACTTAAATCTATACTCGATGTTAAAAAAATTTCTCTTCTTCAAAAATGCTTTCCTTGCCATTGCCGGTCTACATTTTATATCCTCTCTACTTCGACCATCATCAGTTACCTTGCTCCCCAAATAGCAAAACTACTTTAGTACTTCCAGTGTCTCATTTCCTAATTATAAGTGTTGACAGATGTGAAAATTACTGAACTATCAGTTTAATAAGTCACAGCTGCAAAATACTAACACGAATTGTTTACGGACGAATGGAAAAATTGGTAGAAGCCGACCTCGGGGAAGATCAGTTTGGATTCCGTAGAAATGTTGGAACACGTGAGGCAATACTGACCCTACGACTTATCTTAGAAGAAAGACTAAGGAATGGCAAACCCACGTTTCTAGCATTTGTAGACTTAAGAGAAAACTTTTGACAATGTTGACTGGAATACTCTCTTTCAAATTCTGAAAGTGGCAGGGGTAAAATACAGGGAGCGAAAGGCTATTTACAATTTGTACAGAAAGCAGATGGCAGTTATAAATAAGAGTCGAGGGACATGAAAGGGAAGCAGTGGTCGGGAAGGGAGTGAGACAGGGTTGTAGCCTCTCCCCGGTGTTATTCAAACTGTATATTGAGCAAGCAGTAAAGGAAACAAAAGAAAAATTTGGGGTAGGTATTAAAATCCATGGAGAAGAAATAAAAACTTTGAGGTTCGCCGATGACATTTTAATTCTGTCAGAGACAGCAAAGGACTTGGAAGAGCAGTTGAATGAAATGGACAGTGTCTTGAAAGGAGGATATAAGATGAACATCAACAAAAGCAAAACGAGGATAATGGAATGTAGTCGAATTAAGTCGGGTGATGTTGAGGGAGTTAGATTAGGAAATGAGACACTTAAAAGTAGTAAAGGAGTTTTGCTATTTGGGGAGCAAAATAACTGATGATGGTCGAAGTAGAGAGGATATAAAATGTAGACTGGCAATGGCAAGGAAAGCGTTTCTGAAGAAGAGAAATTTGTTAACATCGAGTATTGATTTAAGTGTCAGGAAGTCATTTCTGAAAGTATTTGTATGGAGTGTAGCCATGTATGGAAGTGAAACGTGGACGATAAATAGCTTAGACAAGAAGAGAATAGAAGCTTTCGAAATGTGGTGCAACAGAAGAATGCTGAAGGTTAGATGGGTAGATCACATAACTAATGAGGAGGTGTTGAATAGAATTGGGGAGAAGAGGAGTTTGTGGCACAACTTGACTAGAAGAAGAGACCGGTTGGTAGGACATGTTCTGAGGCATCAAGGGATCACCAATTTAGTACTGGAGGGCAGTGTGGAGGGTAAAAATCGTAGAGCGAGACCAAGAGATGAATACACTAAGCAGATTCAGAAGGATGTAGGCTGCAGTAGGTACTGGGAGATGAAGAAGCTTGCACAGGATAGAGTAGCATGGAGAGCTGCATCAAACCAGTCTCAGGACTGAAGACCACAACAACAACAATTCCCTCAGCATCACCTGAGTTAATTCGACTACATTCCATTATCCTCATTTTGCTTTTGTTGATGTTCATCTTATATCCTCCTTTGAAGACACTGTGCATTCCGTTCAACTGTTCTTCCAAGTCCTTTACTGTCTCTGACAGAATTACAATGTCATTGGCAAACCTAAAGGTTTTTATTTCTTCTCCATGGATTTTAATACCTACGCCAAATTTTTCTTTTGTTTCCTTTACTGCTTGCTCAATATACAGGTTGAATAACATCGAGGAGAGGCTACAACCGTGTTTCACTCATTTCCCAACCACTGCTTCCCTTTCATGTCCCTCGACTCTCATAACTGCCATCTGCTTTCTGTACAAACTGTAAATAGCCTTTTGCTCCCTGTATTTTACCCCTGCCACATTCAGAATTTGAAAGAGAGTATTCCGGTCAACATTGTCAAAAGCTTTCTCTAAGTCTACAAATGCTAGAAACGTAGGTTTGCCTTTTCTTAATCTGGCTTCTAAGATAAGCAGTAGGATCAGTATTGCCTCACGTGTTCCAACATTTCTACAGAATCCAAACTGATCTTCCCCGAGGTCAGCATCTACCAGTTTTTCCATTCGTCTGTGAGGAATTTGCATTAGTATTTTGCAGCCATGACTTATTAAACTGATACTTCAGTAATTTTCACATCTGTCAACGCCTGCTTTCTTTGGGATTGGAATCATTATATTCTTCTTGAAGTCTGAGGGTATTTCGACTGTCTCATACATTTTGCTCAACAGATGGAAGAGTTTTGTCAGGACTGGCTCTGCCAAGGCTGTCATTAGTTCTAATGGAATGTTGTCTACTTCCGGGGTCTTGTTTCGACTTAGGTCTTTCAGTGCCCTGTCAAACTCTTCACGCATAATCATATCTCCCATTTCATCTTCATCTACATCCTCTTCCATTTCCATAATATTGTCCCCAAGTACATCGCCCTTGTATAGACCCTCTATATACTCCTTCCACCTCTCTCGGTGTTAGGAGAACAGATGTTAATGTAGATAACTGAAACTTTCACACAAAGTACACAAGCTGCACACAGTAGAAGGAAATTCTGGATAATCTCCGGAAGGTAACTGTATTAATTATTCAGATATTACTAAAGCAGTTTTGGATATCTTTTTGTATAGAACAAAAATTAAAGGAGTTTCGAGTTCACATGGAGGTTTACGTGCAATCATTCTTCAACCATTTGTGATGAACAGGAAAAGGGAGAAATGGCAGTGTTACACAAAGTACCTTGCGCCATTGCACAATGACATCTGTTCAATATATATAGTAATCTCATAGTGACTCGACTGATTGTCCTCCACAAAAATACTCCAATTTCCCAACTGAAGGAAGTCTAGTCACCATGACTCTTATGCAAATTACTCAATAATTATATATAAAAGTGAACTGCTTATATGCCATGTTTTTAATTCAGACTGAAAAATATAAAATAATTTCTCATAGGCCAACACAGATTACAAACCCCATACAGTCAGTCCTGAAAATTTGTGATTTCTAAAAGTTATGAAAATACTTGTAAGATTTAAAACATACATTGAAGCTTTGTGGCAGATTAAAACTGTGTGCTGGACTGGGACCTTTAACATACATTGTTAGCCTCCACAGCTGCCTAACTTGTGGTACACGCTGCCCTATATAACACGTGAACAATTACATAAGCAATATGATAAGGAGTTGTCGAAATTATGTGCACAATCAGCAACAAAACTTGCGGAAACATTCTGGAACAACTCGAACCGTGTGTCATCAAGAATATTTTTCCATTCAAATGGGGTTATCCTTTAAAGGAAGTGACAAAAACTTCATTGACTGTACATTTTTTATGAATAAAAGCATTTTATGTAGCCTGTCTTATTTGATTTTCATGACCAATTAAATATGATAGATGATTCTCCAAACATGAGAGTTATTTCTACAGTAATTCATATCTTTCCAGTAAAAAAGCTGTCATCTCTCTATCACTTTAACACCAAAAAGAAAACCTCTCTTCTCCAAATGGTGTAAACATGGATACTCTGAACTGTATACTCAATTCTACAGTCAAACGTTGTGTCTATACAAGTTATATGAACTATAAATTGCATAAAACTATACAAAATTACAACTGCTTTCAGAGTACGTAAGAGAGATTAATTTACTAAGTCCATGGATTTTCAAGAAAGTAATTTTTCATAATAATGCTATGCAGTTATCCAATTGAATATATATATTTAACACTGTCAAAAGGTATCATTTTGTTTGTAACAACATATTGGCAACAGATTTATCACACGCAAGAATGACACACACTAACAAATTCCAAAAAACAGTATAAAACCAATTCCCATGTTATTTTTGTCTGCTCACCATTGGGTACAGGAACAGTGAAGGATATGAATGAATCTGTTCTTGACGACAAAGAACCCATTCCTCTTCACAGTTGACAGCACCAAACCGAACAACACCCTCAAGTTCTTGTGCCAGCCGACGCCACACAGGAGCCAAAGTATGACAATGGGAGCACATCGGAGAGTAGAAGTTTATGAACCAGAGAGCATCTGACCCAAGAACACTTTCCTCTGCAAAGAACAGAGAAAAGTTTTCCAGATGAAGAACACGAGAAAATTGTATTTCATGAAGTTAATAAGTGAAGTAAAAATTCAAACAAATTGCTTCCTTCATGGAAAATGTTGATCTTTTTTGGTCATATTAAAAAAATTGTTGAAAGAGATCTTTAAAAGAGTACAATAACGTTTTACTCACATTAATAGCAAACTACATAGATGGGCACAGGGGAAAAATCAGTGTTTTTCAAGCAAAATCACTACTACATTTACAGTATGTGAAACTTACTTTTGTTTTCTTTTAAAGGTAAGGACCTTGACACAATTAGGAAGTTTCATAAAAAAGGAAGGTCACTTTATGTAGACAAGCATTAAAACTTCAACAAGTTACTGTATATGGAATTACAATGAAACCCAGACCATTGGCTACTTACAAGCATTGATAAATATCAATGGGGACAGTTGGGTTTCAGATACGACAATAAGAATGTTCAACACTAACAACACTAACTAACTTGACAATAAGAATGTTCAACACTAACAACACTAACTAACTTGACAATTTTACTTGGCAATATGGCAGCAAGATAAATAATGGTTTGAAATTTCATTTGAAGTGTTGCCCGTTCAAAGTAAACTCTTTGATGGACTACAGATTCAGCATGAGGACTGACAACAAATTACAATAAACAAGTAATGAAGAGCGTATAAATAGGTTGTACCCGATTGTAGTCCAGCCACCTGACATTCAGATCAAACACATACAGCACAACAAACTGACCACGAATCCATTGTTTGCAGAAAGAGATATTTGCAACACCGTTGACAAAATAATCTTGGCAGTGTAATTTTATTAAGAAAACTGCCATAAATGAACCTACATCAGTGGTTTACATTAAGGTCATTATGTGTCCATATATAAAGACGTTTATGCACTTTAGAAGAATATAAATGCAAAATATGAAAGCCCATACTCTCTAACGCACACAAAAGTTAGAGGGCATGGCTGGGAAGTTTAAGGAAAAGCATTTTAAACATAGAAAGGGAGTGCTGGATTAAATTTTCTGTCGAGAACAAAGTCATTAGATTGTAGCATAAGCGTAGACAGGACAAGGACAAGATACCACATCAGCTGTTCAATTTCTCAAAGCCTGTTCCTTGTCAACGCAAGACCAATGTCAACCATGATGCTGCATCACCAGATTTCAAAAGTGAAACAATAATGTTTAACAATTCTTATTTTCACCAGTTATTTGTTAAATATTGCAAAAATTACAGTAAGTACACAAACAATTCCTTATCTGATGTACTGTTTGCTACCATGAAATCACTTAGGCTTTGGCAAGAGATGAGATAGAGAACTGCACATTACACCTGTTAATTAAGACATTGCAGTCAATGTACTTCAGTAAGTAAATGTTTTAGAGAAGTTACATTAAATGTATAAGATATTATGACTTACAACTTTTCAACTGCAGTTGTTCTAGACATTGATTGTGTGTGTAATTTATAGTGTGTCCCAAGACCAATGTACAGGACATATTATGTTGTTTTTAATATAGTCAGATGACCCTCAATTCCTTCCCATACTTTGATGCCATATGTGGCTCAATGACACAAATTAACAAACGATACCTGAAGAGCAGCAGCAGCATTTTCAATAGTTTTACGGACAATAATCTAGATTATTGAGCTGGCCTTGAAGCAACAGCCAACATGGTCCTACTATACAGGTACTGTGACTGGCTTAAAACAAAGAGAAACTACAGCCATTACATTTCTCCAAGGACCAGCAGCTCTACCGTAGGATTGAAGAATGACGGCATCTTCCTGGGTAAAACATTTCAGAGGTGAAAGTGTCTCCCACAGATTTTAAACTGCAAAACATTTCCTGTGGAGCTGTCCTGGCTGACTGTAATTTATTTTTTATGACTTGCAGACTAAAACTGAAGAAAGTACAGAATAATAGGAGATGGGATCTGTATAATTTGAAAGAACCACAGAAGGTTTCACTGAATGAAAGCAATTCATCATATGATGCTCAAGACAATGGTGAATGTCTGTACACAAAGTCTTTTGCAGTTGGGGAAGTTAGTGTTTAGAGTGCAACTACGACATTCGTCTATAAACACAATGCAAAGAAAGGTTCCTCAAACATTGTTCCTGTGAGTGCAGTAGGAATGTAATAATGTTTTCTAACCAAAAAATTATATCAGAAAACTGAAGTGCTAGATAATATGCCTAGTAGCACTGAAAATAATGAAGAGAATGAAAGTATGTATAATGAAATAGAAGAAATTATCCATAGCACTAATGGAGACAAAAATTGTTATGGGGGACTGAAATTTATAAAGTGAGAAGGGTGAGGAGGATTAACAGTAGGAGAATGAAGACTTTTGGTAGAAATGAAAAGGGGAGCAGTCTGGTAGAATTTTGCACAGGAGACAATTTAACCATTGCTAACACTTATTTAGAGTTTTGAAATGAGCACTGGGCAACACCTGACTGAAGTAGTGGAAATGAACACAATATAAGATGAATGGTTAGGTTTACAAGACAAAATTATGAAGGCAGCAGTGGATCAAATAGCACAAAGACAAGGCCCGGTGGAAATGCTTGTATGACATACAAGATACTGAATGTAACTGATGAAAGGAGAAATTGTAAAAATTCAGCAGAAGAAGCAAGCAAAAGGTAGTACAGAAGGGAAGGCTGAAAGAAAGAAATATATATAAGGGCAGCATAAGAGAAACAAAACTAGGATTGGACAAGGCTAGAGAAGGAAATATGACACACCATTTGCAAAGGAATCGTCCCACCATTCAACTACATTGGTTAAGGAAAACAATGTAAAATCTAAATCGTGAAAGTCAAGAGTCTGAATCCTGTGCCTCCTGAACACAAGTGCAGTGCCTTAAAAATGGGCCACATTGTTCGGTCAGCTGGTTAGGATAGTTTGTTGGGTTAAAGCAGAGGTAAATGTAAATGTCATATGGCTTTGTTGGCTGGAATATCCCAAAAAATATATATGGTAGATACGGCAGGCACGGTGCTTAGAGTTGTACATGCTAGGGATGATTGTGATTTAGGGAGCGTACAATCCACATCTTACCACTGTGTTGGAGGACTCAACTCGGCCTTCAGGTGTACAGAAAGTAATTTTTTTCTTTGCACATTACAATATAATTTAGACACTAGGTTGTTGTTGTTTTTGGGGAAGGAGACCAGACAGCGAGGTCATTGGTCTCATCGGATTAGGGAAGGACGGGGAGGAAGTCGGCCATGCCCTTTGAAAGGAACCATCCCGGCATTTGCCTGGAGCGATTCAGGGAAATCACGGAAAACCTAAATCAGGATGGCCGGACGCGGGATTGAATTGTCGTCCTCCCGAATGCGAGTCCAGTGTTTAACCACCGCGCCACCTCGCTCGGTTTAGACACTAGGCATCAAGAATGTTGGTTCAGTGAAATTTAGTGCATTCTTTCCGAAACAGCCAAGGTGTGAATGTTACTTAAGAGACAATTAAAATTCTGGTACCAAAAACTTCATGGACAATTGAGATGCTGTCCAAAGCAGCAGTCACTAATGCAAATATTCCAGTATTTGTGTGAATGGTGAAACCATATTTTCACAACATACATTACATTGTATGTTCAGCATTTCTGAGTGAATGACACTGATGTTTTTTATACAAGGAAATTGTGTTAAGAAAGCTTCAGTTTATTAGTAGCCAATGGCCTGGCTGCAGTAGTAACACCAGTTCCTGTCAGGCTTGGCTACCACTTGGGTGGGTCATCATCTGTGTCTGCTAAGTGCTGTTGGCAGGCGTGATGCACTCTGCCCATGTGAGCGCAATTGAGAAGCTATTTGATTGAGACATAGCAACACCGGTCACAAAACTGACAACTGTTGGGAGAGTGATGTGCTGACCACATTCCCTTCCATATCTGCATCCAGTAATGCCTAACTGCTGAGGATGACACAATGGCCAGTCGGTACCATTGGGGCTTCACGACCTGCTCGGATGGTGTTCATTTGTTAGTTTTTTCTGTTTGTTAGTTAATACAAGAGCAGTCATGTCACACAAAATATACTTCTAGGCCGTACTGAATAAACATAACACTATCTAAAAATACATTGAAGCACCACAAAAACTGGTAAAAGCATGCATATTCAAATACAGAGATATGTAAACAAGCAGAATACAGTGCTGTGTTTGGCAATGCCTATATAAGACAAGTGTGTAGTGCAGTGGTTAGATTGGTTACTGCTGCTACAATGGCATGGTATCAAGATTTAAGTGAGGGTGAACATGGTGTTATAGTCAGCACATGAGCGATGGGACAAAGTGTGGATTCTTCCATATGACTACTTCATTAGTGTACCACGAATATCAGGAATCCAGTAAAACATCAAATCTCTGACATCACTGCAGCCAGAAAAAAGATCCTGCAAGAACGGGACCAGCAAAGACTGAAGAGAATCGTTCAACGTGACAGAAGTGCAGCCCTTCTGTCAACTGCTGTAGATTTCAATGCTGGGCCATCAACAAGAGCCAGCGTGTGAACCATTCAACAAAACATCATCAACTGTCATTTGAATGACTGAGCCAAATACCCACTTCTGTACCCTTAATGACTGCCCGACACAAAGCTTTACGACTCATCTGGGCCCATCAACACCAACACTGGACTGTTGAAGACAGGAAACAAGTTGCCTGGTCGGATGAGTCTCGTTTCAAATTGTATTGAGCAGATGGATGTGTATGGGTATGGAGACAACCTCATGAATCTATGGACCCTGATTGTCAGCAGGGGACTGTTCAAGTTGATGGAGGCTCTGTAATGGTGTGGGGCATGTCTAAATATGATTCTGACAGGTGACATGTGCTTAAGCATCCTGTCTGATCACCGGTATCCATTCATGTCCATTGTGTATTCCGTAAGACATGGGCAATTCCAGCAGGTCAATGCAACATGCCCACAATTGGTACAGAGTGGCTCCAGGAACACACTTCCGGGTTTAAACACTTCCCCCCCCGGCCAACAAACTCCCCAGACATGAACATTATTGAGCTTATCTCTGATGCCTTGCAATGTGCTGTTCAGCAGAGATCTCTACCCCCTCATATTGTTAGGGATTTATGGACAGCCCTGCAGGATTCATGGTGTCAATTCCCTCCAGCACTACTTCAGACATTAGTCGAGTCCATGCCATGTCGTGTTGCGGCAGTTCTGCGTGCTCAAGGGGGCTCTAAAAGATGTTAGGCAACTGTACCAGTCTCCTTGGCTCTTCAGTGTATAATAAAATTAAAAATTGAGAAAAAGGGTAAGTTCTTTATTTAAGAAAACACACAATGCAGGAAGTGAACATTTGCTACAGGAAGATTTTCAACAGTAGCATAAGAATGTATTACACACATACCAGAACTCTGTAATACATTTATATTGATTAAGGATACATGATAAACAGAACAATTATTTTTTTATGTGGCTTCTGTTAGTAACAGTACATTTTTCTGCCACCTAAATAACACAATTTTAATGTTATTTGCCACACATATAAGAAGCCAATCACACACAACTCTATCACTTCAAAATATTTCTCCACCCAAGTGTAACAGCTAGGGCTGTAATGGGAATTTGCTCTCACTTTCATGGGCAATTTTCTGATTTCTGCTACAAAATTAGAAAAATAACTTATTTTACATCATCAAAGAGCAAAATTAAACAAAGTGTCATTTGCTGGTCCAGTTTAAGCTTTCTGATTGTTAAAATTAATTGTGCATCGTGGAACTTGCCTCTTACCCACGTGCCACAATGACAAATACTCTGCAAACCACATCAATTTCCATGTTTTATTAACATATAGCATGTGTATATGCCTTCGAACAACATATCTCAATAACATTTCTGGCTTTTATAGCACTTTTTAAACATTATTTCCTTTGAGAGTAACAAGAATTTTGTAAGTCTGTCAACTCTTTTATGCACTGTAAATACCGCTATTTTCCTATATTGGCATGCTATTTTAATAAATAGTTGAACCATAGAGCAAATGGCTGGACATTAAAGTTCCAACATGGGTCAAAATTTATTATTCAGCCTCACAACTTTTGACAAAGTGAGACTGTACTAATTTGAATCAGAGACAGAGCAGTCATGTACAAACCCTTGCCATACAATGCAAGAAGGTTAAAAATGTGTCGGCACTCTTTGCGTGATGTGTAGAAGTTGGAAATGGCATGATGAATCATGACAAGTTATGATGGCCAATCACAAGTTACATGCATATAGCCAATAAGATTCTGTTTCCTCTTGTGTTTGTTTTGTAAATAAATCTGCATTCCAGCTGTTCTTACTGCAATATAGTAATATCTGACACTGTAAGTGCAACATCTACATGTCGCACAAAAACAGCCAACACTGTAAACACACTTCAACATAATAATCAGTCAATCAATCCAGAGCATTCACAACACCATAGTTGAGGTATCAGAGACAGAAATGCTTCCAAATTACTGTGCCTCTGCTATCACCCGCCTACTCCACAACATGAAGGCAGAATGGTAAGACCTAGAAAACTACAGGGGAATCTCCATCCTATTAAGTGACCTGCAAGATCTTTCCCATGACGCTGCTCACAAGAATGGAGGATCAACTGCACTCCTGCATAGGGATCAAGGAGCACCCAGTATATGTAGAACAGACACTGAACTTTAAAACCATCCTCACACACTAAAACAGCCTCACCTTATGCAGCAACCTTAGTCAATTTCCAAAAGGTCTACAACTCTTAGACACTCCCTCTTCCAGATACTGATCAAACTGGGCTTAGACAACTTGTGAAAGTGGCACTTGTCTGTATGACATCCAAAGTAAAATTCAGAGGAGAACTGTCAATGAACTTTGAAATCAGAACTGGTGTTAGACAGGGAGATGGCCTGTCCCCAATTCTCTTCAACTACCTGCAAAAGATGTACATGAATATACAAAGACACTTATAGATGAATTAGAATCCAGAACTGACAAAACCTGTTGGACAAAGTTATTCATGAATAGATTAAGACACTTTAAGGATAATTTGGATTGAGAATTGACAATAAAGACAAATTAGTAGCCAATTGCCTAACATTCGCAGATGACATGACACTTCCGGCACCCACTACAGAAAAAGCTACCTACCAACTCTCCTCCATCAACCACGCAGAAGCTAAAGTTTGCTTGAAGATTGTCATCAACAAGATAGAGTACATGTCAAACTTCAGAGAAACACAACGTGAGCTCACTGGGTAACACTTTAATAGAGATTAACTCCTTCAGATCCCTCAGAGAATGAATAACCCCAAAAATCAATGCAGATCTCGACATGAACAATAGATGCATCAAACTGGAGAATGCATATGATTCTCTAGTAACATTTAAAGCCCTAAATCCCTTTCCCTCAAAACAAAACTCTGACACTACAGTACCATACCAAGATCTTACATAGTCTGCGAATCAGAATGCACGAATATGGTTAGAAAGGTACAAATCTGGAAAATACAAGCAAAAGACAGAAAGAATGTAAGAAAGGTCATCGGTTTTATCAAACACGATGATGTATGCAAGATCAGACACAACAAGGAACTCCACTGACCCACTGAGTGCCTTACAGCAGCAATAGGAAAAGAGGAGGTTAATTTTCTAGAGCTATATGGTCAGGATGGATAACTGAAGACTCAAATCAACTATCTTCAGTTCTGTCTATGGAGGGAAAGCGACTTATGTCAAATGGACATGACTGGTTAGGAAAGAAACTGATCAACTACTAAGTGACCACAACATTCACAACAGATCAGTGCAGAATGATCAACAGAACTTCATATTCTCTCTGGTCCATAACAGAGGTAAATGTGTCCAGAGACTAGAGTGAAAGGACCCAGGATGTCTGAATAGTGAGTGGCAAGCTTGCCACAATTAAGAACTATGTGATCTAATGCAGGCCTAAATGGAACATAACAATAAAGACCAAAGGGTGCGAGTGAAAAATGGAGTGGCCTTTGCTACATCACCAGAGTTGCACTTTAAGATGGTAAACAAAAACTGCAGAGATATGTTGGAGGCTGGTTTTCTAAACATTTTGAAGTAATCTAGAATTAATGAACAAAAGGTGTGGCCCTGTGATATTTAGTTCTATCACAACAACCCATCTGACCAAATGACAACCAAATGCAAGGATTTCTTGTGAAGATCTTAATCCAGACACTTCTTCCTCAACCCTACAACCCCAGCCTTGTCTGATCTGATCTCCAGCACACTTTTTGAAAAAAAAAAAAGAAAAAAAGAAACATGCACAGTGTTCTGGAGGCGTAAAGTAACTCTTGTGCCTGCAAAGAATTTCTGAACAATTATTCCCATGGAGGATCCTGTGGAGTTGCCTAAGTGGTTAAATATTCTCAGTACAAAGCCTGAGTACTTTTACAACCTGTATGTATTCAATATAATCCATAGTTTCCTGTTTTGATGGCCTTGGGTACCAATAAGGACTTTCTTGCATTCACATGTAGTGTGAGGAGAGACTTCATGCCACTGGTATTGCAGAAGTGTGACATTTTGGTACTTAAATTCAACACGACACTGGAAAATCGAGCTTTGATTCGAGAGAAAGTGATGTGTTTGAAAATACAGCATTACTACTATTTAGAAAATATTCTGAATAAGTATTTCTGTTAGGCTTTGCTAAAGCTGTAGTATTGAAAATTATTTTATTCTTTTCACTGAATGAAAGCAATTCATCATATGATGCTGGAGACAATGATGAATGTCTGTACACACAGTCTTTTGCAGTTGGGGACGTTAGTGTTTAGAGTGCAACTACGACATTCATCTATAAACACAATGCAAAGAAAGACCCCATGAACATTGTTCCTGTGAGTCTAGTAGAAATGTAATAATGTTTTTCTAACCAAAAAATATTAGAAAACTGAAGGTAAAAATAATTCATTATGTATAACAAACAAGCCTAAAATGTACTGAAACTTCATTCAATACTGAGTTTCTTGACACTAACTAATGGGGACCTGGAGGTTACGAGGATCCAAAAAATGGATTTTTTTTTTTAATTTAATAACATTTGGTGTTTCTTCACATTTCTAAAAATATATACTTTATGTATAGTACCTTTTCATTTTCGCGTTTAAATGCATTCCAGAATGAAATTTTCACTCTGCAGCAGAGTGTGCACTGATATGAAACTTCCTGGAAGATTAAAACTGTGTGCCAGACTGAGACTTGAACTCGGGATCTCCATCTTTTGCGGGCAAGTGCTCTACCGCCTGAGCTACCCAAGCCAGTAAGTTTATATGCATTTCTACAGCAGCTCGTTTGTGTAATAATCTTGAAGAACATATTTACTGTACTATGAGCAAGGATTTATTTCAACCCATCTTTCATTGATAAAAGTAGATTATTTTACTTGTGTGTCTCACTTGTGCTCATGTTGAAAACTACTTGTTGCGACTGAATATTTTAACCATTTTACATTGTACAATGCCAGAAATGAAGAAGTTTAATTGCACTCATAAATTTTATGACTATCAACACAAATGTGGTATTGAAAATTGAAAAAATGAAGAAATTGTTATGCCACACTGAACTGAGGTGAGGCCTACAAGTTTGCCAGGCTGTGCTTTAAAACAAAAGTTGAAAAATCCTACCGGAAATGTAAAGTTGGTGTTGTAAACAGTGATAATAATGGTTAAATTTTAATTAGTAAATGCAAGCTTTCAAAATGACTTTTTTCTGTTGCTAAATGTAAATACTCTAACAGTGAAATATCCCTTACATTTTATGAGAAAACAAGTAAGAGAAGAGGTTATAGTGGAATGTCAAGTGTGTAAAGTAACAAAATGTACAATGATACCTCCTGTAACATGCGCAAAACACACTAAGGTGACAAAAGTCATGAGATACCTCCTCATATTGTGCTGGACTTCCTTTTTCCTGGAGTACTGCAGCAACTCAACATGGCGTGGACTCAACAAGTTGTTGGACGTCCCCTGCAGAAATATTGAGGCATACTGCTTCTACAGCCTTCCATAATTGTGAAAGTGTTGCCAGTGCAGGATGTCATGCACAAATTGACCTCCTGATTAAGTCCGATGAATGTTCAATGGAATTCATGTCAGGCAATCTAGGTGACCAGATTATTTGCTCGAACTGTCCAGAATGTTTTTCAAACCAATTGCAAACAGTTGTGGCTTGGTAACATGACATCGTTGTTTGGGAATATGACTGCAGTTGAACATAATCACCGCACCTGGCGACTCAGTCCATTCCATGTAAACACAGCCCGCACCGTTATGGAGTGACCACTAGATTGCACAGTGCCTTATTGACAACACAGTGCCTTATTGACAACTTGGGTTCCTGGCCTTGTAGGGTCTGTGCCCCACTCTAACCCTACCATCAGCTCTTACCAGCTGAATTCGGGATGCATCTGACCATGTTATGGTTTCACAGTCATCTAGGATCCAATCAATATCATCATGGGCCCAAGAGAGACAATGCAGGTGACTTCATCTGTCAACAAAGGCACTCATGTCGGTCGTCTGCTGCCACAGCCCACTGACACCAAATTTCATCACAGTGTCCTAATGAATACGTTTGTCACACATCCCACACTGATTTCTGCAGTTATTTCATGCAATGCTGCTTGTCTATTGGCACTGACAACACTACACAAATGCTGCTGCTCGTGGTCATTAAGTCAAGGCCTTTGGCCACAGTGTTGTCTGTAGTTGAGAGGTAATGCTCGAATTTGGTATTCTAGTCACATTTTTGACACTATGAATCTTGGATTCTATAATAATGCATCTAATTCCAACTATAATTCTACATTAAAAGTTTAATTCCTGTCGTGCTGTCATAATCACATCAGAAACCTTTTCGCGTGAATCATTAAGTACACATGACAGATCTGGCAATGCACTGCTCTTTTATACCTTATGTATGCAATACTGGTACCATTTGTATATGCGTATATTGCTATCCAATGACTTTTGTCATCTCAATGCAAAGTGAAGTCCAGTTATTCTGTGCCATGATGGATCTTCACCACCAACACCATCTGTCAAATTTGAGAGGTATTATAAACGTTTACATAATGCCCTAACAGAAGTCAGTGAAGCATCTATGCAGAGTGCAGCAAAAGAACCTAGATATTTGTCAGTCTACCGATACATTTGCTGTACTGGACGATTCCTGGCAGAAGAGAGGCCATGCATCGCACAATGGAATTGTCACATTTACCTCTGTAGACACAGGCAAGGTGCTGGACTACGAATGTCTGACAAAACACTCCCAAGGTTGTGCCAACATGGAAAATGAAAATAAGTGTGACAAAAAATTTGATTATTTCAGTGGTGGTACAGAACGCAAGGAGGCAGTCTCTACTTTTTGTAGAGCAATTGCTATACATAGTGTGCGATTCAGTCACACATTGGTGATGGTGACTCTAAAGGTTTCAGTAGTGTTGTGGCTGCTAAAGCATACGGTGAAATAGAAATTTAAAAAATGGAATGAAATGTATAAGGTATATGCAGAAGAGAATTCAGGTTAACACAGGAAACTTTTACAACAACATGACAGGAAAGAATCTCTCTGATGATAAAACAATTGGTGGACAAGGCACACTCACCAAACTAGAAATAGAAAACCAAACAGAATGTTGCAGCCTAGCCATAGGAAGAAACAGCAAAAATGTCAGTCTGATGAGAAAAGCAATTTAAGCAATTCTGTTTCACACACTAGCCACTGGGGACGATCCACTGCACAGACTCTACCCAAAAGGAAACACTTCATGCCACATGTATCATAGGTGTGAAGGAATGGACAAAAACACACACATGTACACTCCATACAAGAAAATGTTACAGTAGAACTAAAGACAGTCTACAATGATCTTTCAGATTCTAAATTCCTGGAAAAAAATTTTACATGGCAAAATACAAAATCTGAATGCATGTTTCAATAATTGGAATAGGGAATGCTTGTCAAAAACTCTTTTTGTTGGCATGTCAGCTTTTCATTTTGGTGTGATGGACACCATAATATGTTTTAGTGGTGGAGTAACAAGTAAATTAAAAACAACGGGCAGATTAGACATACAAATTGAGGACAACATGAAAAGTGGGCTACAACAAGTGGAAGCTGGTAAAGCTGCTGAAAGTATAACAAAGGAGGCCAGAATAACAAGGGAAATAAAGGAAACTAGAAAAAAATGATAAAGGTACTCAGCATCAACAAGATTATGGAGTTGCAATGTTTTGATATGTTATCACTGACAGGAAAATGACATGCAAATCTTCAGCTTCAGTTTCCCATAATCAATGTTTTTGCATACTTAGGTATCATTATCTCATCCAATTCTAAAGCTACAAAAAAAAAAAAAAATTATAATGCTTGCCAACACAGTGATCTATATTAGTCAACAATTTATTGAATATTTTAAACTGGAGCCTTTCATATGTCCTTAAACTATTAGGAGAAAAAGTGGACTTCTAATTTTTTTAATACAACGAACGAGGTGGCGCGGTGATTAGCACACTGGATTCACATTTGGGAGGATGATGGTTCAAACTCTCTTCTGGCCATCCACGTTTAGATTTTCTATGATTTGCCTAAACAGTTCCAGGCAAATGATGGGATGGTTCCTCTGAAAGGGCAAAGCTGATTTCCTTCCCTATCCTTGACACAATCCAATCTCATGCTCCATCTCCTCAATGTTGACAGGACATTAAACCCAATCTTCCTTCCTTCCTCCCTTTTTAAAGTACGGAAAACAACAAATTGCTACATATCCCGGTTTACTGTTTCCACCTAGAATAAAAATTACAAGTAATTCAGTACATAAGATAAAAGTTAAAATTCATTCCACTATGTATTCCAGTTTTTAAATTTTTTTCACACAGAGGTCACGACATACTATGTGGTTAAAGTTTCATTCCAGTATCTATTAAAGTTTTTGAGTTGCTAAACTTCAAAACACTAGTAAAACTACAGGCCATGAGGTCTAGGTCCCCTTAAAATATTTTTCAGGAAGTCCTTTTCCACAGTTACACTTCACTTCAAGATTGGTGGCAATTGCAATCACTGGAATACTAACTCTGTGATGGCATTCAATTTCTGTCCCCAAGTAATGAGACAAATAGTTTTCTCAAATAATTTCATATCTGCGTTTTGTTGACAATCTTACACATTTTAAGTAAGAAAATATTGTTTCAAGCTCTAATATGCAAGGAAACTACATTATTCTATGTAAGAACCACATTATACAAGGTGACACAGAATAACAAGAATGTGTGAAATAAATAGTGGCAGCCATAGGCAGGAGGCAGCACTATGAATTCTGAAAGTTAGTTTCCGCCATTTCAGTAATCATGGATGATTGGAATGGACAAGAGGATGTGTTAGCCATAAAAATGTATTATAAAAAAATGATAGTTTGGTAGCAGCACAGAGGGAGTTTTGACGTTTTTATGATTTAGGAAGTCATGAAGGTGTTCCGTCAAAACACATGATAATATGTTAGATTAAAAACTTTGAAAAGATTGGCTCTGCCCTCAAAAAGAAACCAACAGGATGACCAAGATGTGTGAATTCTCCAGCGAACATTGTTGTTGTACGCAATGCAATGTCTTACGGAGCACACGGCATTCAATTCATAAGCAAGTAGCAGTGGTTGGAATGTCACAGGAGAGTGTTCGCAGAACTCACCTCTATTTAAAATTTCGTCTGTACAAACTACAGATGGTGCAACAATTTAAGGACAACAATTACTGGTTACGATTAGGATTCTGTTAACAAATGGTAACAAAAATAAACAATGACCATGAATTTATAAACAAGTTGTGGATGTCAGATGAGGCACATTTGCATCTCACAGGTTATGTGAATAAACAGAACTACCATAACTGGGCAAACAAATCCCAATAACGTTCATCAGTGCCCTTTACATGCTATTAAAGTGACAGTATGGCGTGGTGTGGTGTTTCATAACATGTGATTATCGGACTGCACTTTTTCGCAAATGAACTGGGAAACAAAATAACTGTCAATGTCTATCGTTACGTGGAGATGTTACGAACTTCGTTACACCTGCACTGAACAACTTTCGAAACATTCAAGAAGCCTGGTTTCAACGGGACAGAGCGACATCACACACTGCACAGCAATCAATGGCATATGTGCGAGAATTGTTTGGCAATTATGTGATCTCACGATTCGGTAACATTCCCTGGCCCCCTTGAGTGTCAGGTTTATCTGTTTGTGATTTTTTCTCGTGGGGCTACCTCAAGAGCAAAGTCTACACGACTCGATCAAGAACTCTGGATGAGTTAAAACAGAGAGTCTGGGATGCAATTCACAGTATCCAGCTGCGATGTTGCAGCAGTCAATGAGGAATCTCACCAGCAGAGTTCACAAATTCATTCGTACAGGACACCATCTAAAGGACATAATTTTTTTAAAAATGATAAATGCCATCAATGTTTCATAAATGGCAAATTTGGAAGGTTTCAATTACTATCAATGCAATTACTTTCCTTCATCACTTCTAGTTTTATTGGATTGTGGAAATGTTCCCATGTTTCTGTGTCACCCTGTAGAAATATGATGAGGTGACAAAAGTCATGGAATACCTCCTAATACTGTGTCGTACCTCCTTTTGCCTGGTGTAGTGCAGCAACTCAGTGTGACTTGGACTCAACAATTCGTTAGAAGACCCATGCTGTCTTTATAGCCAACCATAATTGCGAAGTGTTGCTGGTGCAGGATTTTGTGCAAGAACTGACCTCTCAGTTATGTCCCACAAATGTTTGATTAGTAGCCAAATCGTTTGCTCGAATTGTCCAGAATGTTCTTTAAACTAAATATGAACAAGTTTGGTCTGGTGACATGGTGCATTGTTATCCATATAAATTCCATAGTTGTTTGGGAATTTGAAGTCCTGGAATGGCTGCAAATAGTTTGCAAGTAGGCAAACAAATATTCCCTGTCAATGAACAGTTCAGCTGGTGAAGGCCCAATCTAGCCCATGTAAACACAACCCACACCAGTAGGCAGCCACCGCCAGCTTCCACAGCACCTTGGTGCTACACTCGAAACCTACCATCAGCTCTTACCAACTGAAATCGGGACTCATCCGACCAAGACATGGTTTTCCTGTCATCTAGGGTACAACTGACATGGTCATGAGCCCAGGAGACTCACTGCAGGCAATGTCATGCTGTTAGCAAAGGCATTCACATTGTTCATCTGTTGCCATACCCCATTAATGCCGAATTGCACTACACTGTCCAAATGGATATGTTCATCGTATACCCCACATTGATTTCTGTGGTTATTCAATACAGTTTTGCTTGTCTGTTAGCACTGAAACTTGATGCAAACACCGCTGCTCTCGGTCATTAAGGGGAGGCTCTTGGCGACTGCATTTCCTGTGGTGAGAGGTAATGCTTGACATTTGATATTCTTGGCATACTCATGACACTGTGGATTTGGAATATTGAATTCCCTAAGAATTTCCGAAATGGAATGTCCCGTGCATCTAGCTCCAACTATCACTGCACATCAAAAGCATGCTAATTCCTGTCGTGTGGCCATAATCATGTCAGAAACCTTTTCACATGAATCACCTGGGTACAAATGATAGCGCCGCCAATGCACTGCTCTTTTGTATCTTGTGTATGCAATACTACCATTATCTATCTGCCTATTATCCCATGACTTTTGTCACTTCAGTGTGTGCCAATATTTTCAAGGATATTTTTAGTAACTTCATATATAGAATATGACTCTCTCAAAAATAGTAATATGGACAAAATAGTGATGTGGGTTACATGGTTACTCTCTAATACTGTTTATGAAACATAATGATTTTAACAGGGGTCAGTAGCTGAAGAAAGCAAAGTAAAAATGTTAGATCATTCATAAAACACTTTTAAGAAATGAAAATACCACTTGTCTGAATATCACTAACTCTGCCCAGTACTGAGAGTGCAAAATGTCGGGGGGGGGGGGGGGGGGGGGGGGGGGGGGGGGCAAAAAAAAAAAAAATCTCTGTTGGAGAACGACCCTACAGAAATGCTGTTGCATGTTCTACCCCACGTTCAGGGGCCATACAGCTTCTCTAGGCCCAAGGCTCTCAACAGCTTCAGCTGTTGAGTACATGGTGGCAAAGTTGTCTAGCATATTAAATGCATTGAAGTTCCCACAAAGAAGGAATGAGTATCTGTGCAATAAGTTTAGAAAGAGCCATTTTATTTACTGTGTCGTTCATTCAGGGTCATGTACCAGAACATACAATATACTATATGGCACTTACACGCTTACAACAACTACTTTTATGTGTGTATCAGTAGTACTACAATTTTGCCTCCTGAAGGGGTAACAAGCTCTGCTTCCATGTAGGCCTACTGTAATTATTGAGTGCAGGTAATATAAACCTGTGTTTCGAGCGTCCACATCCTCCTGATAACCATTTTCCTTTTCTGAACTGGAGTAGAATGTAACGCCTATAATGGGATAGCATCTGCATCACCACTCTTTTTTTTAAAAAAAAAATAAAAAAAAACACACACACACACAGACAGCAACAGTACAGCTCACCAACCAAGTAGACAACAATGCATTCAACAATAGCTAATAGTACGCTGCACAATTGGAAACATACATCAGCAAATCACTACAGCATGAAGTCTGCTGACTGCTAGAAATCAGATCTGGGGAGTCCACAAGCCAAGTTAATAGTTCCCAGATGGTAGTTTTCAATACCAGCTCCTCCACTCTGTTTAATGTCATCTGCACCTGGTGTACATTTTCTGTAGTAGCATCATACTTTGAAAGAAACACTGTGGGATACATGATCAATGTAATCACAAAGGACATGGCCAATATCTTACCTAAAGTAGGGAGAAAGTAAGGACTTTGGATAATATCTGTGGAATATCATTTGTAAAACAGTATAGAGATTTCTCCAGATAAAAGAAAGTGCCTGTTAGATACTTCCCACACCAGAGTCCATATTATAATTACCTCAAATAGGCCCACATTGTCAATAGTGGAATGATATCTCCAGAAATCACACACTGACAACAATTAATATGTAAGGCAGAGGCTGACAATGTCTTCTACAGTTTTCCCATGCATTTTATGTTGGAAACACAATGGCTAATTCCAATTTACTGTCTTTTTTATAGACAGATAGGTAGATTAAAATAGCTTCCATTTGCAATTTGGGGCAGAGTCCTGTTAGCCCATTTTAAGCTAAGCAGGTTGTAGGTTGTGTTCCAAAAATGAACAGCATAGGCACAAAAGTGATGACACTTTCTGCAGGACCTGGCCATCATTCTGCAGGACAATGCTCAAACATGTACAGTGCAAGCTGTTACTGATTTGTTTGACTGATGGGGCTGCTAAAGTGCTATAACCCCTGACTTAAACCCTTGTAAGTTCAACTCCATTTCTAAACTGTAGGAAACACTTCATGGCATTCGCTTCTGAACTGCTACAAATTCATCAAGCAATAGACAGCGCCACTCAAACTATCAACACAACTGGCACTGCTAAGAGTATCCTACGACTTCCACATCACTGGCAACGGATTATACACAATACTGGTGACTACTCTGAAACATGTATATATTTTGTACGAACTGTAAACAAATAGTTGCCATTATTAAAGTTCCAACCCTCAAAAAAAGCAGTCGGGGGCAGTCTCAGCAGTCACAGTCACTACACCGGGAAGCAGCCGAATCATTAGGAGCCATCACTATAAAGTGACAGTTCGATGATCCTGCAGTGAAGTATGTCGAGCGAGGCAACTGATTTTCCACTAAGCATCCAGCAAAAGTTATTACCTTGAGTTTTCTGCCTATTAATAAAGAACAAGTTCTATAGCTGTCTCTACAAGTAGTCAACAAGTAATAGTAGAATACACAGAGGAACAAGTTTCATCTCCTAATGCCAACGAGGTGTTTAGTTGCATGAGTCACAACGAAGGACAATTGGTATTTCTCTGTGCCAGAATATAAAAGGAAATGAGCACTGTCTCACGCTTGTCTCTTGACTCTAGTATTTGACTGTGTATCATTGGAATGAGCTGCAAGCAGAGCTCTCATCTCTGATGATGAATGATAGCACTTGGGAACTGGAGTTGCGAGGAAGGACAGAGTGGTAGTGTATCAAACATATGTTTGAGGTATTTTCTTACCCCTGGGATTGGAAACAGTCCTAAAAATGGAAGAATTAACAATAGTCAATGGCACGGGGGTGAAGGAAGCAATGGAAACCACTCCATTGAAGACACACAATGGATATCCACATGACATGTGGCTTGAAACTTGAAGAGTATCACGATGATCTCTCTATTAGCGAATGATTCCAGATTAGTCCTCCATTCTGATCTCCAGGAGGGGATGGCAAGGGGGAGGAAATCATGACAAAAAGATTACATAACCAACACAAGAGTCACATTGTACAAATTGGAGCACGAAAAGTCAGAAATCAAAGTGGTACAGAAGCTAGAAAATGGAAACTGAAATGCACAAGCTCAATCTAAATGTAGTGGCAGTCAGTGAAGTTTTAGGATTTCTGATCAGACGAATATAGGATAATATCAAAAGCAGCAGAAAATGATAGAATGGGTGTAGGACTCATCATGAATAGGAAAGTAGTGCATACCAATTCCAACACGAATACTTCAGATACATAAGCCTGTGTCACATGCAGAAGACAAAGAGAGAGAAAAAGTATACGAGGATATTGAACTTGTAATTTGGTATGTTAAGGCAGATGAAAATCTAATAACCATGGGTAGCTGGAACACAGTTGTTGCAGAAAGAACAGAAGCCAGGGTTACAAGAGAAAATGTGATAGGTGGTAGGAATCAATGAGGAGAAAGACTAATTGAGTTCTGTAATAAATTTCACCTACTAATAGCTAAAACACTGTTCTAAAATCACAAAAGAATGAGGTATACTAGGAAAAGACCAGGAGATACAGGAAGATTCCAGCTGAATTACATCAAGGTAAGGCACAGATTTCGAAATCGAGTATCAATGCAGACAGAAGTGAGGAACAATGAGGTGTGTGCGACATTCTCTACAGGTGTAGTTAGTGCGATAATGAGTATCACAATAGACATTTCAGTTAAACACAAATGGACACCTTTAATCAGGACAATCAATGAAGTTAGACAGACAAACATAGATGCGAGGTAGGTCACAGCTAAAGTCTGGATCAGAGCCAGCAGCAGTCACGTCGGCGCTTATATACTGTTCATATGTTGTCAGTTCTTGTAATGCAGTTGGATGATTCATTGACAGAAATAATGACAGGTGAGAAGACAGACAATGTATTTTTAGTGATGTAATTGAAACCTTTGTCTTGTTTGCTGTTTTTCAGTGTATGAGCGAGTTTTACGAGAAATATTTTGTGATCATGGCAGTGAGTGCTATAAAGTGGACTTATTTAAGTGATTTAGTTCTGCATAGTGATGTTGTCCATTGGCACTCATGAATTAATTAGAGATATATGAAAATGTATCAAATGTGGTGGTGAAATGACTATGCAATCAATCTGCACGAGCACACCGGGCAAGTAGATCAATGTTTTTTAACTGAACCATGGGAGAAGGTAAGTGGTTCAATTTTATTTAATAATAGAGTCACGTGTTCAATATATTAATAAACATTGATCCATCTACCTTCTCCCATGATTTAACTAAAAGTACAGTGATCCACCTACCTTCTCCCATGATTTAATTAAAAACATTGACCCAATTACTCAGTGTCTCTGCACAGATTGACTGCGTAGCAATGCAGAAGAGAGAAATATTTCCCTGCTTTTTCAAACATATGAGTTGTGATTCAGTTCTTGGTTTGCAGATACCAGTACAGTTTGAGCAGCTACGACTCAAAAAAGGAGCAGCTAAATTTATAACCTTCATTTACAGCAATGTTTCACCCTTTCTTCCGAATGTATTACTTTGAAACATGTCATCTGCCTGTTCCTCTTTCATTGGCAGGTAACAGAAACAGCTGATACACATTCTTTTGTTTCCATCATACCTCCAACAAGTGCTGACGACATTCCTAGATGAAACACAAAAGTTCGTCACTGGCCCTATTCCAAACTTTTACCGAAAGTCACTTCAAAGAAACCACATACAGCAGAAGAACAATTAAAGAAAGAAGAATGTTCAGTAAAAGAAGACAATACAGCAAGGTACGTCAATTAGGAATTAAATATATACGAAGTGCATGGAAGCCAAGGAAAACAGAGAATTCAATATTAAAGTCAGAGTTTAACAGAGCTTTGAAAGACTTGCAATCAAATAAGGCAAAAATCATACACAAAATTCCTTCAAAATTTTAAAAATCATTGCGGAAAACGCCACACAAACAAGTATTCAAGAGTCTATTAGTCTGAAAACATACCACCAGACTTTTAGAAAAATATTGTCCACACCATTCTGAAAGTGGTAAAGGCATATAAGTGTGAGAACTATCAAACACTGAGCTTAACGGCTCATGCCTACAGCATGCCGACAAGAATAACGTATACAAAAAGGGAAAAGAAGACTGAGGATATGCTTGATGGCTATCGCTTTGGCTTTAGAAGAGGCATTTATGATGTCTAGCTTGATAATGGATACAAGACTTACGAAAAATTATTTGTTCATATGATTTGTTACCCAGGAAAAAGTGGTCGACAATGCATGATGATGCAGGACATTAAACATTCTCACAAACTATAGGGAAAAAATATACAGCATGTGTAAGAACCAAGAAGGAATAGTAAGAATGGAAAAGCAAGAATGAAGTGCTTGCAGTAAAAGGGTGTGAGAAGACAGAGATGCAGTCTTCCAGCACTACTGTTCAATCTCTACATTTAAGTCAAAATGACAGATATAAAAGAATTTCAGAAATGGGAATAACATTCGGGGTGGAGGGATACAAATGATAAGATTTACTGATAACATAGCTATTCTCAACGAAAGTGAAAAAGAATTACAGGGCATACTGAGTGGAACAAGTAGTCTGCAGAGTATGGATTGAGGGTAAATTGAAAAAAAGATGAAAACAACAAGGAGAAGCAAAAATAAGATTAGCAATAAACTTAACACAAAAATTGAGAACCACAAAGTAGAAGAATTTAAGGAATTTTGCTACATCAGAAGCAAAATAACATGACAGGTAAGCAAGAGCATCAAAAGCAGTTAAGCACAGGCAAAGATGGCATTTCTGAACACAAGAAGCCTGCTAGTGTCTAAAATTGGCCTCAATTTGAAGAAGAAATTTCTGAGAATTTTAATAATTTAAAATATAGGTTTACGTGTTCGTCTGGAGTGTAGCCATGTACGGAAGTGAAACATGGATGATGAAAGTTTAGAAAAGAAGAGAACATAAGATTTTTTAATTGTGGTGCTACAGAAGAATGCTGAAGATTAGATGGGTAGATTGTGTAACCATTGTTCCTTTTACTAATGGGGGGAAGTGTGACGCGTAAAAACCATAGAGTGAGCCCAAGAGATGAAAACAGTAAGCAGATCACCACCACAATGACAACAACAAACATTATTTCTGTTTTGCGTACACAAGTGGTGTACAATTTTTAGTGCGTTGCTTTATTATTATTAATTATTTATTATTATTATAAGGGACTTAATCTAACATTTATCTCTGCACTTATTACACGTCTGCGCTTTAGAGCTCTATGATGGAAACAAGTATCTAATGCTTATCTGTTCCATATATTAACAAAATTATGCTTTTTCATTCTCAATGTACCACTGGAAACCTGTACAGATTTCTACATTTGGACTTTCCCATGTACTACTGTGTACGTGAATTTTTCGCAAAAGTTAAATACAAAATAAAGTATCACCATCCCTTCAGTATTGCAACAGACCCCTGCACAAACACTACTGGAGATACAAATGCTGAAGTGTTACAGAAAATGGCACAGGGGCACATTGGGTTTATATTCCAAACAATAGTGTACATCAAGAAAAATATAGAAAATTATAGCACAAATAGCAGTTTTCATAACTATAGTACAAGAACAAGTCACTGCCTTCACCTAGACAGGAAGAATAAACATAAGACTCAAATTAGCCTCTTGTATGAAGGTGTAAAACTGTATAAAACTGCCGCAGAAAATAAAAGCAGATAACATGTACCACTTTAGGAAAAATCTTAAATTGTTTTTGCAGGAACACCGCTTTTACACTATACGTGAATTCCTTAGTACAAAATGATTGTAAATAGCTTTTGTTTCACAATATTTTGATAAGGAGCAAAAATGATTGTAAATAACTTATATATCACAATGTTTAACTACATGTAACAACAAACTGTATAAATATATGAATGTACACAACTGACAACATCCATACATTTTAAAATGTCCATGGATGGCTAAATAAATAAATGTGCAGCAATATAATAATTATGGACAAGGTTATTTTAACAGAAAGTGCGAAAAATAAATTTTTAAAAACAAAACACCACAAACCAAAGTGGACATAACAGTTCCAATTTAATTTACGAACTGGGTACTCTCAATATTTACAAATATGACAAATCTTATGTTGTCAGCAATAGCCATTCTCCCTATCTCTCTCCAAGTTTGTTTCTTCTAAACAAAGTATTGTTAGGTTTTCAAAGATTTATTATTATGTTTGTCTGTTCCTGTCATTGAATGGGCCGTTACATTGACTGAACAAACATAATGCATTCCAAAATGTAACTCACCGAAATCGGCACCGTTCAGTGTTATAATCTGGGGGTCGTCGTCATATATGCCAAAATTATCCCGGTAATAACTCCAGGAGTGATATGTTTGCTGTCCGGTTGTTTTTACACCATCTTCTCCAAACAGATCGTATTTCTTTCGGGACTCCTGGTCTTTTAGAACTTCATATGCTTTTGTGAGTTTCACAAAATTCGCATGAGCATCTGGATCCCCCTAACAGAAAAAGAAAGTTTGAAGTCACCAACAACTAATCATATTGGTATATATTTTAATGACAGTCGCTTATCCTCACCTTGTTTTTATCGGGGTGCATTTTTACAGCTAGTTTTTTAAAGGCTTTTCTTATTTCTTTGTCATTTGCGCTTTTTGTTACACCTAGAAGTTCGTAATAATCTTGTGCCAAACTACTAACCACTAACATTAAAATCAAAAACTTTGATAGTCCCAGCGTAAACCTGAAACAAATGATTGAAGTTTATTGTCACGGTACAC
The DNA here is from genome assembly GCF_021461385.2 of Schistocerca piceifrons. Taxonomy (NCBI): domain Eukaryota; kingdom Metazoa; phylum Arthropoda; class Insecta; order Orthoptera; family Acrididae; genus Schistocerca; species Schistocerca piceifrons. Next base: position 315,947,577 of record NC_060145.1, on the reverse strand, counting down.
ATCACGTTAATATATGCGAAATTAGACCTACTATGTACTTACATCGTTCAAACAGTGAGTATTCTTGATATAAATATGCGGTATATGTTGCTGTGCTCACGCATCCGCTTCTGTCAAAGTGTGGGCGGTCCACATCATCCAAGTCGTCTACTTTCTGTCAGGATCAGAGATTAATATTACAACAAAAACAGGAAACAATAATGTACGCCTCGTAAACTATGTACAAAATTTGTGCTGCGTACAAACACGGGTCTTTCCAAAACAAGCTTCCGATTCATACAATTTCTGCGCTTATGGTTAAATACTCTGGTTGACAGTCGGCTGCGACATATCGCAGAGATGTTCTGTTGCTACTGTTCTCCAAATCTCAGCTTCAGTGCGCCCAATGATTTTTTCTTATTATGTACATGTATTTTTGACTATCTGGTTTGAGTCACTGGTGAAATAAAGCATTACAGATACAAAGAGTCTCATTTTCTAATGTTCTGTGAAGAAACTTTTAATTCACAGTGTTTCTCACTTACTTTGGAATTGAATTGTTACATTTACTCCAATCACGTTGACAAATGAAATTTTACAGATCATTGGAGTCATTACTCAAACCAATAAAGACAATAAAAAGAAATGAATAATCAACTTTTATTTGTCACAGAATTCAATACGTCTGAAAGCATAATGCTGTCAAACTTTTGTACAAGTTGATACTCATTATCATACACTTTATAATCGGTTTCGCTATGACCATTATGTGTTTATGAGTCTCCAATCAAACATTACATCACACAATAATAGCTCAGGTTCTTAAATTTCTGTCCATTGTACGTGACGATTCAGAATGTAGCGCTATCTTTATCATTCTTTATTTGACATCTTTCATAAGTAAAGAAAATCATCAGTTATTCAATTTTCAGGGAAAGTACAAAAAACTGTACCAGAACGCATATTAGAACAAAGTATTATGCATCCCTATATATGACAGGTAAACTATCATTCATCTTCTTTCATATCTCCACAAATATTCGAAACTAGCTTATTATGCAAAAAAAAAAAAAATATATTTCAGTATTCTCATCAATGTTCGTATTTTTTACATCAAAACTTGTTTACGTACTGCATAGCTGCAATTAATCAAATAAAAGATACAGGAGCTGATTGTGATACCTATAAATTATTTATTTATTCTTTAATTTCTGGGGTCACGATAAAACTTTTTTTAAAAAAAACAGTCTATTTCAGTTTGCTTTTACGTTAGATTATATTTTTTAGATAAATCAGTGGTATTTCAAGAAGCCCAGAGAGACTGGATTCCCTGATGAGCATTTAAATTAATTTAAGTAGACTGCAGGGAAACGACTTTACATTACTGTATTTCATTGCTAAATCTAATTATCAATAAAATTAAAACATAAATTTTTAAAATTTTGTGAAGAACTTCTCAAAGGATTAGGAGGCGTTGCCTAAAGGAAATGCTTTAATTCACTCTTAAACACCACTATGTTATCAGCATTGCCTTCAATGTGCTCTGCGTGATTTGAAATGTAACGCCTTATTCTTCATATGATTCCAAGAAATAATTTAGCTTACCTTGCACATGACACTAAAGCTATATCAGATTGCTTAATTAACTGTTATGTCATTAGGTAGGGCCCATATTGGTAATATCAACTCTTTAACACCGAATTTTTCCACAACTCCATATCAAAGCACTCATCAGTACCACAGCCATCAATTGCTAGGAACATGTGGGCTACAATCTGTTCGACTAGTTACGATTAAAGCCATTCACTTATGAGAAATCCAATAATGAAAGAGAAAAAAAGTACCTTTTATAATGTTTTAAACCTGTAACAACTCTTATTAACATACTGACAGCTTAATATGAAATTGCTAACTATAAAAACACCCAATTACACAGTAATTACTGAAACTCATAGAACGAAATCTTATTGACGATGTAAACAAGGGATTATTTGGACTACTGTAATATTTATTGAAATTCTGTTCTCACCAAAAAATAATGTACCCATATTTGAAACCAGGAACATGTTAGGAAGATTCTGGATAGAGCGGTTTCTATGTAATTAACAAAATTGTAATCAACATTGTTTATTCAAAGCAGTTTGACAATATTCCCTTAAAAACGAAGAATTATCGTTGATTATGTATCACACTTAATGCATTTCATTTGTAACTACTGTATGATGCTAATTTTTGTAATTGCCAATAACTTTTGTAATTGTAATTGGCGAGTTTTCTGTTTGTAGCAAAAGGTGTAAAAGAGTATAAAAGGGGGAGCGAGGACAGCCAGTACAAAGTAAGATTTTGATGAGAAATCTGTGAAGAAATAAATTATTCACCTGAAACAACGACAGTCTTTACACGATTATTGAGAACCACACAGCTATTCGCCCATTTTCACTTAACAAACTTCGAGGAAACAGCTTCTACAGTGAAGCCTTAACAACATCAAGAATAAGATAAGGTAATGATAGTAATTATTATTGTGGAGATACAGAGTAACAGACCACCAATTTATAACAACTTTAGTGGATATAGGTCCCGCCTTTTATGCAAAAACACTCTTCTATCTTGGTGCCCAAACACGCTTCAGCATCTCCGTGCCATCACCAGTGGGTTCTGTTTATTGGACAACTCGATTTTTCATTATATAGTTTTGCTGGCACATTTGTATGGTGTCCTGAATTAATAGATAGTCATGTTTTGTTGTGATTGATCCTCCTTCTTTCTCGTTTTGAGATCACTGCACACACACATTAAATGTACTTGGCTTGTTTTCGGTTTTGCAAACGCCATATCACTTCACAAAACACAGGCGATTGCAAAACCGAAAATACTGATAGTAAATTTAATATGTGCGTGCAGTGAACGCAGAATGAGAACGAAGAAGTATCACTCACAACAAAACGTGACAAGTTATCAGTGCAGAACACCATACAGATGGTCCTGCAAAACCATATACTGTAATGTAAAACCGAGTTGTCCAATAAACAAAACCTACTGATGATTGCACAGAGGTGCTGAAACATGCATTGGTAACAAGAAAAAACAATGTTTTGCATAACAGGTGTAGCCTATATACAATAGCCCAAAGTTTAACTGTAAACACACAGAAGAAGTACTAGAGTTTCAAATCCTAAAAGTGAAGACAAGAACTATATTTACATTTATCATTCATTTCTTCTAAATGTCATTAATTTTCAGTTTATTTTCTTTTTGAGACAACATTTTCTTACCCCCAGTGTTGCAGTAGTGAAGGATTTGGGATAATGATGTAATTCACATCAAAGTGCTAAAGTTAATTTTTTAGCTCCACATGATCACTTTCAACCTCAACACTGAAAGACGTCCTTATTTGGAAAGCGAAATTCTGAACTGGAAGTTGGGATCATTTGAAACCAAAAAATTATGTGGATAAGAAAACTGGACTATAGAATTGTAAGTACAAGCAGCTGCCATCAGCCTGAACATTGCCACAGCTGAGGATACCAAGTACGATTTATTCATTTCTTCTTCAATGTTGTAACGTTGATAGGTCATGTAAAAAACTTTTTGGTTAATAAGCATTTTTTTTCTTTTTTGTTTCTTTTCTGCATTTTTGGGAAAAAATATTTTCATTACGGGTGACGAAAGTTGAGCTAGTAGTAAAGAAGTGGAGGAAGTGGAAAATTTGACAAAAGATAATGAAAAGGAAGTTCAGCACAATATTAGTGATGTACAATCCGGAGGGGAAGAAGCAAGTGGAGATTCAGACAGTATGTGTTCACCGTTTCAAGGTTTCTGTCAGGAGGAGATAGTTGGCAAGAGTTCAAATGGCTCTGAGCACTACGGGACTTAACATCTGAGGTCATCAGTCCCCTAGAACTTAGAACTACTTAAACCTAACTAACCTAAGGACATTACACACATCCATGCCCGAGGCAGGATTCAAACCTGCGACTATAGCCGTTGCGCAGTTCCAGACTGAAGTGCCTAGAACCACTGGGGCACTGCGTCTGGCAGTTGGCGAGAGTAATAATTCTTTTAATATGCTTAGAGACTTATAGAGAAACAAACTCAGAAGCTAGACTGCCAGACTGGGATAAAACATTAAAATATAGAGAGAAATGTTAAAAAACAGAATGAGAAATTAGGCAAAAAGATGGTGAACAAAGGAAAAACATAGATCCCTTGGATAAAAACGTGGGGAGGCGACGTCAGGCACTAAAGTGCATTAGGAAAGACCTAGACAATGTCAAAGTACAGGTAGGGAAAACTGCACAGTCAACTGAGGAATTACAAATAAATTTAAGAGATTTTCGAACATATCTAAGTGCAGAGCATAGTAAATTTGATACTTGTATTATTTCAATAGAAAATAAAACTGAGAAAACTGACGACAAACTGATCAAAGAAGTAGAGAGCACTAACAGGAGCCAAAAAATCTTACATTATATAACTAAAACTGAGTGAGACTAGTAGAATATTAAACAAAGAATTACCAGATTTAAGAGATGATGTTGATGCATATGTTACTAATATTTCAAATGTTATGGCAAAAGTAAATGAAACTGAAGAAAATATTCAACTACAAATCTTGTGAGAATAGTACTACTTGGAATTGTATACTCATAGAGAAGTTTTCAGGGGAAAAAAATCTGTTCATCTGACTTTATTTGCCAATGTCAAGACAAGAACATTCACAAGTGCTGCAGTGAACTTTGTCTGTTATCGCCAGTTTTTAGCTTAAACTTATTTGTGCTGTTTTAAAATTTTTTAGAACAGTAAGCCTATCCAAGTTCGAAACAATCGTTCTTTAATTTCATTGTATAATTGCGTGAGAAATATGTTATTTTTATGAATTTTCCGACGCTTGCAAAACTATATTTTCGTAAATTAGTGGTACAAGTGTTTCATATATGTAACTTACTTATTAGGAAATCAGCATTTGTCGTTCCAGTACTTGCCAAAGAATAGAGCTTCTCTGAAGTTCATTGTAAGACAATGCAAATAAAGGTGCATTTTTCAGAATTCTCGGGAGCTACAATTTTCCTGTGCATAATCAAGTTTGCAGGAAATCGCCGCTTGCGATTTAGTTTCTGTAGTAGTCTAACTAACATACCATGTAACATCTACTTTTCCTTTAAAGAGGAGCAGCCCTGTATATTGTAATATTATTGGTATTTCCGTCCTATGAAAGGTTTGAGTATTCTTTGAAAGACATTTGTTTTGTATAATTTACGTAACTGTAAAGATGCGCATCTAGCGCGGACGCTAATACATCGATTGCGCAGTCAAAGAAACATTTTAACAGAAGCTGAACTGTCGTTCCGCTTCGATCTAAATAAAAGATGACGGTAGAAAACGTTTGTAGATCTTCAGATTTTAATGTACTTTTGTTTGTGATGTGAAAACGTAAAGGAGGTCGACTTTAAGTTAAAAAAAAAGTGAGCGGTCTTGCTAGCGTGCAACAACATTATTAATTAATAAAATTAAGGTAATTCATTTTCGAAACTGTAAATCAGCAAGTTATTGTTATTGGGGGTGTTGGACAGTGCAAGAATTGTCTTCAACGAAAGGAGAAAAGTAGTGACTACAATTTGTGACAAAAACGTGAACCAAGGAGACAGCACAGGACAGGCAGAAATCTGATCGCACCCTACTGTTAGAAAAGTAATTATGTAAGTTGTATTGTTTATAAATAAGCCCTAATTTGCTAGTGAGAATTGTTTGAATATATTTAGTGTTTACCAGACTTCTTATTCTGTTCTTTTCCTTTATACTTTTTTATCTCCGTGCCATATTATTTTTATAAATGTCAAACAGCCTTTACTACAGCAGAGAATACTGCGGGATCCTGGTCGTTGACAGAAGGCCGCTCCTTGTCATCTATACAACTCATAGCTGCCCCATTTATGAATGATTTCATTTGCAAAAGCAATTTTTTTTTCTACTATTCATTGTTAAAGGACCCTTAGGTAATTTAAAAATCATACTGATTACGTAAAGAAATCCGGGTTGTTCTTTTCCAAGTAATAGAAGTCTTTGCGTATTCAAAAACTAGTCTCCTTCTGACAACGATCAGGAGCCGACCAGAAGACGGACGTCTTCGACCGCTTTCGTGTCTCCTGTGGCAAAGCTGTGACAAACTGGGAACACGACATTCTAGTATGAAACACAGATTTAAATTGAAAGAATTGAGATATATTTAATAGTAATAATAATTTTTTTTTTATCATACTAGATCTGGCGCCCGAACAGGGACCTGATAAAAAATTTTAATCTGTTCTGTTATTGTTTCATGACATCATCCGGTGGACATCGGGAAGCCCTAAAGGAAGTACTGAACGAAATCGAGGAAGTATAAAAAACAAAGAGAAAAATTCGAAAAGTAACAGCAGTGCGCAAAACGACTGATGTAAGTACGGTTTTCATTACGCATAAAATCTCGCGTCTTGTATAAAATAACTGATTTCCGGAATTTCTTTCCTTACTGCTTCATTTTATCCTATCGCTGTTATTTCCTTGCAGAATTGCTTATTTACGTAGTTAGAATTCATTTCTGATCATCTCTTCATGCAAAGTTTATTTGTTAGTATTATGAGCATCTTCATTGTTGCTACGGTTAAGAACACAAGATGGATGCCATAATAGCAGGATTCAGTGTCTAGTAGGTGTTTGTCACTTATTTTCAAAGTTAGGTGCCATCTTGTCTTCTACCCGGTATAGCTCGGCAATTGTCACCTACCGCGGTGTGACGTTTGACTATCAGGAAGCGTCGCAGCGTGCGCATCTGAGAGTTGACGATCGGCGTGCTGCCAAATATTTCTTTGAGCAGTTACGTCACAAACTTGAAAATAAACATGGCAGATGACAAAGGAAAGCCGACAAACAGTCTGGATGACGGTGATGACACAGTTGTCATACCCACTACGTTCGCGAACGGGAACAGGCAGACCCGAATCGCGAATGGAGACAACGGTAGACGATGATGGTGTGCGTGACGTATCGTCACAGCAATCATCGTCACAGCAAGCGGGAGAAAATTTGATGGTTGAAATGATGAGAATTTTTTTTCAAGAAAGAGAACAGGAGAAACGGAAAAGGGAAGCTTATAAATTACAAAAACAACGAGATAGACAAGAAAGGGAACAAAAAGAAAGGGAAAAGGAACGGGAGACAGAGCGAAAATGGTTTGACCTGAATACCATGATTGGTACAATGAAAAATAGGTTAGATAATATTGATGCCAACTTAGAGGCAAGAATAAGGACAGTCACGGTGGAATATATCTCGGAATTAAGTACTAAAGTTAATGAAAGGATAGGAGGTATTCTGCAGAAGGTAGATGCATGTGAGAGCACAGTAGGTAACGTGCACAAAGATATCAAAGTACAAATCGAAAGTTGCCAGGCAGTTACAACAAAAGTTTCAAAAAAATCCGCTGAGGTCGGAGCTAAAGTAAACAAGCTTGCAGACCATGTCGTCACTCTGCAAGGCCAGGTCAATGACCTGACACAGGCGCTATCCGAAATAAACATTGAAAAGAGGGTGAATGATGCTGCAGCCAAAGTACGTTCCACGATAGGAAAAGAATTTGTAGAATGGGTCGAGACTAAGGAACAGTACATAGAAAACAAGGTTCAACACGACTTAAAAGAAGCCGTTAAGTCAGCCACAGTTGAAGTTTTAGCTGCTCCAGGTACATTAGGAGATACGATTCTCACTGAATTAGGAGAGATTCGTAGTGTTTTTCACCGAGATCTTCCCGAGTGGAAACGACACCTCACTGAGGAAATCGAGCAGTTGAAACAACAAGTCAATGATTTTCCTAATGACAATAGAAGTGAGCATTTACACTTGCTTTCTTCAGAGCATGAATACAATAATAATCCCGTGTCTCATGTAAAATTCTCTCCACTTGTACATGGACACAGTAGTAAGAATCCTTTAGTACGCAACCAGAATGATCAAGTAACTCTTGTCGAGCTCATGAAAGAAGAAAGCGTTCTCAAGCACCGCGTATTCCAGCCTTTTCTGCCAGAGAAACGCAACATCCATCCAATGGTTTTTCTGAAGTCATTTAATGGTGTTTTTCCTGAGAGCTGGGATGACAAGCAACGTATGCGCTTTATAGTAGGTTACATTCAAGGAGAGGGTTCTGTCTGGGGAACAGAAGTAATTGACAGATGTAATAATTACGCTGACTTCGAAAAGCAATTTCTGAACAAATTCTGGAGTTCAGGCATACAACAACGCCTTAGAAAGGAGGTATATAATGCTGAACCATTTAATACGAGAAGTGCTGGTCTCCGTAGGTACTTCGAGAAATACCTGCGAAAAATACAATATTGGGACACGCCCATTTCCCCGAAGGACGTAATTATGATCCTTAAGTCAAAGCTACCGGTATCAATCAGGGAGAAGTTAGTAAATGTCAGTGACGACGACACGGAGGCTTTTCTGTCAGTACTTGACAACCTTGACATGATTCAAGAAGACATGCGTGCTAGTGCGCGGAGTAATTGTAATCTTGGCCCGCACACTACACAGCCGCACGGTGTAGGCGCAGACTCAGGTATGTCATACCAACCCAACAACAGTAAAGGACACGACGTTCCGTGCGATAATAACAACTACTATCGCCGTAACGGGAAGCATAAACATAAATTCCAGGATCAAAACAGGTACCATCCCATATACCAGACAACACAACAGCAATACGGTAATTCACCAGTTAATTACAATGATCGCTATCACTACAATAACGATCGCCAAAATAATAATAATTTCAATGGAAAAGGACGTTGGATTAACACCAACAGTCAGCAGCAGTATGGTAACCAGCCTAGATTCCAGCACTGTTCTCAAGGGAGAAATCCTCCAGATCCTTCCAAGCAATACAAACAACAGTATGCTCCAAACTTTAGGAATAGTTCTCCGCCTTTTACCAACTATCAAAGTCAAAATCATGAACCTCAAAATTCTCGCATCTATTATGCCCGAGCAAACCCGCCAACACACACCATCTCGACTGAAATTCCGGTAGATAGCCCGCAACTTAGGTGGAATACGGAAGCAAACTTCGTACCGAGCGTACCGCCCTGTACTTCAAAGGTAATTGTGAGCGAAATTCAACCTAGTGATCATGCGGAAAACTAAAAGCACACTTCTACCGATTTCATACCTTCAGAACTAATCTCCAGGCAAAAGGAAAGCAATGAATGGATTGATCTTATACCCAAGATAGAAGGTCCGGAAGTCAACCTAGATAATAAGTTAAGACAAGCCCTGATCTCTCTCACAACTCATGCCAATTTAAGAAAAAAGGCATTTGACAGGCATATAAATAAAGTTCTGTCGTATCGTTTGAACGAGCGTGTTCTTCTGAGGACACACTTCAAACCATCTCTCATCTTACGTAAAAATCGTAAGTTGCAACACCTATACGAAGGACCGTTTGTTATAGTCAGGAAGCCACATATTGGTTGTTACGTGTTGGCAGATCCAGTTAGTGGACGAATAAAATGACTTTACCACCATGTAGACCTGAAGAAGTACCATGAAAAACATTAAAAAAAAATATCATTTATTATGTTAAGCTGCAACTTGAAACAAGAGTGTGATCTGTTTAGAAAGTATGTGAATCAACAGCATGTACATGTATTCTGCCGGGCGCCAGATCTAGTATGATTAAAAAAAAAAATTATTATTATTATTACGTTAAATATATTTCAATTCTATCAATTTAAATCTGTAATTCATACTAGAATGCCGTGTTCCCAGTTTGGCACAGCTTTGCCACAGGACACACGAAAGCGGTCGAAGACGTCCGTCTTCTGGTCGGCTCCTGGTCGTTGTCAGAAGGAGGCTAGTTTCTGATTACGCAAAGACTTCTATTATTTGGAAAAGAACAACCCGGATTTCTTTACGTAATCAGTATGAATTTTATAATTACCTAAGGGACCTTTAACAATGAACAGTAAGAAAAAATGCATTTGCAAATGAAATCATTCATAAATGGGGCAGCTATGAGTTGTATAGATGACAAGGAGCGGCCTTCTGTCTACGACCAGGATGCCGCAGTATTCTCTGCTGTAGTAAAGGCTGTTTGACATTTATAAAAATAATATGGCACGGAGGATAAAAAAAGTATAAAGGAAAAGAACAGAATAAGAAGTCTGGTAAACACTAAATATATTCAAACAATTCTCACTAGCAAATTAGGGCTTGTTTATAAACAATATAACTTACATAAGTACTTTTTTTAACAGTATGGTGCGATCAGATTTCAGCCTGTCCTGTGCTATCTCCTTGGTTCACGTTTTTGTCACAAATTATAGTCACTACTTTTCTCCTTTCGTTGAAGATAATTCTTGCACTGTTCAACACCTCCGATAACAATAACTTGCTGAATTACAGTCTCGAACATAAATTACTTTAATGTTATTAATTAATAATGTTGTCTGCACACTGGCAAGACCGCTCACTTTTTTAGCTTAAAGTCGACCTTCTCCACGCTTTCACACCATAAGCAGAAGTACATTAAAATCTGAAGATCTACAAACGTTTTCTACCGTCATCTTTTATTTGGATCGAAGCGGAACGACAGTTCAGCTTCTGTTAAAATGTTTCTTTGACTGCGCAATCAATGTATTAGCGTCCGCGCTAGATGCGCATCTTTACAGTTACGTAAATTATACAAAACAAATGTCTTTCAAAGAATACTCAAACCTTTCATAGGACGGAAATACCAATAATATTACATCGCTTCCCGCGTGAGGAGTAATGAGTCTGAAAGATCGTTACGACTCACACGCAGTCGTAATATTATTGGATTCACGTACTTAGTGAATGAAGTATTTAAGGATCTCTCCTTGTAGGGAGCAAAACAAATATAACATAAGGCACATAGAATTATATATGTTTCATACTAAGTCGTCAAAGCTACTCACAGTTGCTTGATCATTAACAAACTTGGGTTGTGGCATGATGTCATCATAAGTGTTCAAGGATTTAACATAGGTTCTCAAGAATGACTCTCATTCAGTCAATTGAAACATTGAAATACTAACGTAGATACAAGTACAAATTAAATACACGTACAGATACAAATATACATAAATATTGACAATAAGAAAAAAAATCTATTACAGTATTGGCGCATTTCCGCCAATTGTGAACAGAACATAAAACTTTTATCAGTCTTTCTCGTAGCGACATCACTCTTCACTTTGTAGTTGGGAGTATTTCCCATGAACTCGGGTGATTTTCACAGGGGAATTCTTTCATCACCTGTCACTTTTCACTGCACTAAAACTGGGGATCACCTTTTCACATTCTGGTGGAAAAACACTGGGAATTTCACTATGTGAAGGGGGAAGTGATATTTCTTGACTCGACGATCCATCGGGTCATGTCGGGAATCAGGAAAGTTGATGACTGGTTCAATGACGAATGAGTCAGTTTGGTGGCTGTCTTAATCTCATTCCAATTCATGTTTCAGCACATGAAAATACACAAAAAAAAATCTGTATTAGGACTTGCTCATTAACTAGGATCTTAATCTAAGGGAATATAGAGTAAGAATTTAAGACAATAAAAATTACTACATAGACTATGTACATATACATTATATATTATTCATATTTTGTGTCTAGGTTTTATGTTCTTTCGTTAGCAACTATTAGCAAAACACGTTTCGTCTTGTACAGGTCTTTCTTAAGCAATGTATTTAGCAATATTGCCGTAGCAATTTTTATAGTTAAGGAAAAGTCATCATTAGTGTCCTTTAAATGTAAATATAGTAAAATCGTGCGTAGTTTATCAACGTTTTATTATTTTTATGTCCATTTTCATCTCAAATCTGGAGCATGCTCGCGCCCGTTATGGAGAGGAATGCTTATTGTTGAGTAGGGGCCGGCGAGCAGTCATTGAATGTTGCCAGAGTGCTTCACAGTCACGTGGTAACGAACTGGCGGTTTAACAGCGTTGGCAGTCCGCGTCCTGCACGAGGCAGATAGTTCAGTGGCTACCAACCCTTCCTTTTTTTTTTTTTTAATTTGTGCATTTTGTTGAATCGTGGGTACTGGAGCAGCCCGTCAAGGCGACATGGTCAACCTGGACAGTAAATTGACTGCACCAGCGTCGAAGAACAGTCATCGATGAAAATGACTACTGTCACCTACTGCAGTGAGTACAATAGCTTGTCTATCCTTTGACTGATAGTCACTGTATCGTCGTTGCAACGTGAGAATACTTGTAATGCAACTTCACACGCGGAACATCACTCGTGTCCATAAGTTTATTACAGTTCTGATTCACACAAGAGATAACTAGTTTCTCGTGCCCATACATGTGTCAAATTACTATTTTACACACGTGTCCATCATTTTGTCACAGAGTCACACGCAGCAATTCATACGTGTCCATATAGGTCTCTCTATACCACAGAGTAGCACAGGTAATGCTAAAATTACTTATCATGAAAGGATCATTTACAAAATATACACAGTTTTTTTTTAATTACTGTCCAAGACCTAACGAAAAACGTGTTTGCTCTTCTGAATGGTGCTTCTGAAGCACGTTAGATTTTATATATATTTTAAATCTGATTCTTTTCCTTTTCTTATTGTTCTATAACAGCCCCCTTTTTTTTCATTTATTCGGTTACATCAATAATCAGTAAATATACCCACTTTGGCGTGACGAACAGTTCACGTTCAAAACTTCATCTAACAGAAATCGGGAAAATTATTCCTATTTCCTAGGATGCTTTTGCTCACAGCAAATCAGATTTACATCACGTTTCGATAAGTAACTGCAGATACACATTAACCAACGAGCCACGATCGTCAATACACACAACATACACACGACAAGTCTTTTGAACCAATTTCCAAATTTCTTCCCCTACCGGGTAGGGTAGAAAGGTAAGAATGCTAAAGACGAAAACTACAATAGGATAGTGCAAGGAAATGAAAGATACGAAGATAGATAATAGGTGAAATAATCAGTTGAGCAAATTCATTCTTCGGCTCCATCGTTTTTAGTGTCATCCACGTGGCATAACTTGACTTCAGTATTAAAATGTCGCACAAATCCGCTTCCAAAGCATCTTCAAATATATCTCAAAATCACGGCATGCGGACATAGCAGAAGAATATAAGCAGATTATCCCAGTTCTCAACTAGGTGTCTTAATATCGAAGGTTTCTGTATAATACTCGTGACATAGGAATAGTCTCTCTCTAAGTTTCTCCAATACAGGACCTAATTCTTATTATAAATGCAAATTTCTTAACTGGTTGACTCACAGTAATAAATAAATTAAAGTTGCTCTCCAGTTGCGGGTACCATTATTCATTTCTTTGTACATTAACTATATGTTGCTGCTTATACTCGGTGTAATCTACAGATTACAATGTATCAGTTTTGCATCGTACATGGTTCTAGCGACTTAAAATATCAATCCTTTGAAGGCTTAACTTAGGTTAATACTTCACATATACGGACATTCTGGTCTGAATGAGGGATTTAAAGAAAACCTTTACTACTGTACTTGGTAAAAAGGAGATTTGCCATAACTTAAAACTAAAGCAGCAGGTGGCACTTTGGCACATCCTTTACTCAATTCAACGACTGCAGTCTTCTCTTGCACAAGAAACTTAAAACTATCTTAAAACTAAAGCAAATCTTATTTTCCAAATACGTAGAGTACCTTCTTCACTCACTTCATATCTTTCAAGCTCCATCATTACTTTGTGTCCACCTCACTCAAATGATTACGTCACCTGCAGAATACATGTACATGCTGTTGACTCACTTACTTTCTAAACAGATCACACTCTTGTTTCAAGTAGCAGCTTAACATAATAAATGATATTTTTTTAAATGTTTTTCATGGTACTTCTTTAGGTCTACATGGTGGTAAAGTCCTTTTATTCGTCCACTAGCTGGATCTGCCAACACGTAACAACCAATATGTGGCTTCCTGACTATAACAAACGGTCCTTCGTGTAGGTGTTGCCACTTGCGATTTTTACGTAAGATGAGAAATGCTTTGAAGTGTGTTCTCAGAAGAACACGCTCGTTCAGGCGATACGACAGAACTTTATTGACATGCTTGTCAAATGCCTTTTTTCTTAAATTGGAATGAGTTGTGAAAGAGATCAGGGCTTGTCTTAACTTATTATCTAGGTTGACTTCTGTACCTTCTATCTTGGGGATGGGATCAGTCCATTCATTGCTTTCCCTTTGCCTGGAGATTAGTTCTGAAGGTGTGAAACTAGTCGAAGTGTGTTTTTAGTTTTCCGTATGGTCATTAGATTGAATTTCGCTCACAATTACCTTTGAAGTACCGGGCGGTACGCTCGGTACGAAGTTTGCTTCCGTATTCCACCTAAGTTGCGAGCTATTTGTCGGAATTTCAGTCGAGATGGTGTGTGTTGGCGGGTTTGTTCGGGCATAATAGATGCGAGAATTTTGAGGTTCATGATTTTGACTTTGGTAGTTGGTAAAAGGTGGAGGACTATTCTTAAAGTTTGGAGCATACTGTTGTTTGTATTGCTTGGAAGGATCTGGAGGATTTCTCCCTTGAGAACAGTGCTGGAATCTAGGCTGGTTACCATACTGCTGCTGACTGTTGTTGTTAAGCCAACGTCCTTTTCCATTGAAATTATTATTATAGCGATCATTGTAATTAACTGGTGAATTACCGTATTGCTGTTGTGTTGTCTGGTATATGGGGTGGTACCTGTTTTGATCCTGGAATTTATGTTTATGCTTCCCGTTACGGCGATAGTGGTTGTTATTGTCGCACGGAACGTCGTGTTCTTTACTGTTGTTGGGTTGGTATGACATACCTGAGTCTGCGCCTACACCGTGCGGCTGTGTAGTGTGCGGGCCAAGATTACAATTACTCCGCGCACTAGCACGCACGTCTTCTTGAATCATGTCAAGGTTGTCAAGTACTGACAGAAAAGCCTCCGTGTCGTCGTCACTGACATTTACTAACTTCTCCCTGATTGATACCGGTAGCTTTGACTTAAGGATCATAATTACGTCCTTCGGGGAAATGGGCGTGTCCCAATATTGTATTTTTCGCAGGTATTTCTCGAAGTACCTACGGAGACCAGCACTTCTCGTATTAAATGGTTCAGCATTATATACCTCATTTCTAAGGCGTTGTTGTATGCCTGAACTCCAGAATTTGTTCAGAAATTGCTTTTCGAAGTCAGCGTAATTATTACATCTGTCAATTACTTCTGTTCCCCAGACAGAACCCTCTCCTTGAATGTAACCTACTATAAAGCGCATACGTTGCTTGTCATCCCAGCTCTCAGGAAAAACACCATTAAATGACTTCAGAAAAACCATTGGGTGGATGTTGCGTTTCTCTGGCAGAAAAGGCTGGAATACGCGGTGCTTGAGAACGCTTTCTTCTTTCATGAGCTCGACAAGAGTTACTTGATCATTCTGGTTGCGTACTAAAGGATTCTTACTACTGTGTCCATGTACAAGTGGAGAGAATTCTACACGAGACACGGGATTATTATTGTATTCATGTTCCGAAGAAAGCAAGTGTGAATGCTCACTTCTATTGTCATTAGGAAAATCATTGACTTGTCGTTTCAACTGCTCGATTTCCTCAGTGAGGTGTCGTTTCCACTCGGGAAGATCTCGGTGAAAAACTCTACGAATCTCTCCTAACTCAGTGAGAATCGTATCTCCTGATGTACCTGGAGCAGCTAAAACTTCAACTGTGGCTGACTTAACGGCTTCTTTTAAGTCGTGTTGAACCTTGTTTTCTATGTACTGTTCCTTAGTCTCGACCCATTCTACAAATTCTTTTCCTATCGTGGAACTTACATTGGCTGCAGCATCATTCACCCTCTTTTCAATGTTTATTTCGGATAGCGCCTGTGTCAGGTCATTGACCTGGCCTTGCAGAGTGACGAAATTGTCTGCAAGCTTGTTTACTTTAGCTCCGACCTCAGCGGACTTTTTTGAAACTTCTGTTGTAACTGCCTGGCAACTTTCGATTTGTACTTTGATGTCTTTGTGCACGTTACCTATTGTGCTCTCACATGCATCTACCTTCTGCAGAATACCTTCTATCCTTTCATTAGCTTTAGTACTTAATTCCGAGATATATTCCACCGTGACTGTCCTTATTCTTGCCTCTAAGTTGGCATCAATATTATCTAACCTATTTTTCATTGTACCAATCATGGTATTCAGGTCAAACCATTTTCGCTCTGCCTCCCGTTCCTTTTCCCTTTCTTTTTGTTCCCTTTCTTGTCTATCTCGTTGTTTTTGTAATTTATAAGCTTCCCTTTCCCGTTTCTCCTGTTCTCTTTCTTGAAAAAAAATTCTCATCATTTCAACCATCAAATTTTCTCCCGCTTGCTGTGACGATGATTGCTGTGACGATACGTCACGCACACCATCATCGTCTACCGTTGTCTCCATTCGCGATTCGGGTCTGCCTGTTCCCGTTCGCGAACGTAGTGGGTATGACAACTGTGTCATCACCGTCATCCAGACTGTTTGTCGGCTTTCCTTTGTCATCTGCCATGTTTATTTTCAAGTTTGTGACGTAACTGCTCAAAGAAATATTTGGCAGCACGCCGATCGTCAACTCTCAGATGCGCACGCTGCGACGCTTCCTGATAGTCAAACGTCACACCGCGGTAGGTGACAATTGCCGAGCTATACCGGGTAGAAGACAAGATGGCACCTAACTTTGAAAATAAGTGACAAACACCTACTAGACACTGAATCCTGCTATTATGGCATCCATCTTGTGTTCTTAACCGTAGCAACAATGAAGATGCTCATAATACTAACAAATAAACTTTGCATGAAGAGATGATCAGAAATGAATTCTAACTACGTAAATAAGCAACTCTGCAAGGAAATAACAGCGATAGGATAAAATGAAGCAGTAAGGAAAGAAATTCCGGAAATCAGTTATATTATACAAGACGCGAGATTTTATGCGTAATGAAAACCGTACTTACATCCGTCGAGCAGCTTCTTTTTCTTGCCTCCTTGGGGAAGCTGCGGAACATGTTGGGGGCGATTTCATTAGGGGGCAAATCAACCTTATACGATATGACAATGACTCTGACTTACGAGATGACTTGCTGAAGGAGAATGACGTTTTGAATGGTGAGGATTTATGGGAAAACCAGGTTCAGGCATCCACTATGACTCATATTCATGATGTACCACTTGTCGCTATAATAGATACTGGTGCCAATATCAATGTTTTGTCTTTATGTGTATATAAGAAAGTGTGTTCTGTAGCAAAAGTTCTGTCATTGCCAGTACAAGGGTGTACCGTCTCCGGAGCTGTAGGCTCTCTAGTTCAAAAGGTGACGCTACAAATTCATGTACCAGTGAGATTTGCATCAGACACCATACCATGTACTTTTCTAGTTGTTAAAAATCTGTCAGTACCTTGCCTCCTAGGAATGGAGTTTCTACGTAAGAATCGTGTCATCATAGATTTGCATGAAGGTACATGTACTTTCAGATGCAGTGATAAGAGTATAGTGATTCGACTTATGAGGACCAAAGTTAAGTTGTCCAGCCAAGAACATAAAGTAAAGCTCCGCAAGCTCACATCGCGGCAACAATATTTCAATTATTTAGACGAGTCAATAGATGCAGACGAAAACTTTGACTTATTACCGACACATGAAGAATTACTGACGAAGGTTAATGAATCTGAAGGATTAGGTGACCGACAAAGAAAGGAACTATACGATCTGTTGACACAATTTACCAAAGTGTTTTCTAAGAAACCGGGAATCATAGCCAACTATGTATTCGACATGAAGGTTAAGCCCCACAGCACCTACTGTAAAACCACCTATGCAGTTCCGCATTCCCGCAAGGAAGCAGTACGACAGGAAATCCGCAAAATGTTAAACTGGAAAATAATTGAGCCCTCTGACTCTCCATATTCGAGCCCATTATTGTCTATATTTAAACAGGACGGAAGTGTTAGGCTTGTTCTAGACGCTAGGAACATCAACAAAATTATTGTTCCTGTGTGTACCCGACCGGAAGCATTGGAGGAGCAACTGCAAAGGTTTTATGGTATCAAATTTCTAACCTCCATCGACCTTCGAAGTAGCTATTGGCAGGTGAAGTTGTCGCCTTCTTCAAGGAAGTACACGGCCTTTATCTTTGCGGGTCGGTCATATCAATTTCGTGTCGTACCCTTTGGCTTGAATATTAGTTCAGGTGTCTTTATTGCCGCACTTGACCATGTCTTAGGTCATGATTTACTGGACAAAATAACTGTCTACGTCGATGATATCTTAGTAGCCTCGACTTCATGAGAGGAACATCTTGACTTGATTCGGAAAATCTTCGTGAGGTTTGCTAACTTTGGCGTTACTGCCAATTTACAGAAATCAAAGTTTGTAAAAAAGGAAGTAAAATTCCTTGGTCATATTATCTCTTCTGAGGGAATCTCTCCCGATCCTAACAAACTGTCTGCAATAAGGAACTTCCCTGTGCCCTGCACCAAAAGACAATTAAAAGGGTTTCTAGGGTTAACGTCTTTCTTTCGTCGCTTTATACCAAATCAATCCATGAACAGTCCAGTGTTGCACAATCTATTAAAGAAAAACGTTCATTGGGTATGGACCTCTGAATGTCAGCAAGCCTTTGACAAAATCAAACAAGCTCTTCTGAATAGCAATATCCTCAGTCATCCGGATATGAACTCCGAATTCTGCATTTATTGTGACGCCTCATTTCAAGGTTTGGGCGCTTGTTTGTTCCAGCTAAAGAAAACTAGAGATAAAGAAGAGATTAGGATAGTTAGTTTTGCCAGTCGTGTGCTGACAGAGTGCGAAAGATCGTATTCTGTTACAGAGTTAGAAGGATTGGCAGTTGTGTGGGCGTTCCGCCGTTTTAATTATTACGTTTATGGCCATCCGATCAAAGTGTATTCCGACCATCAAGCTCTTAGCTTTCTCCTTTCGTGTAAGCTCTATCATCCGAGGCTTACTCACTGGTGCCTATTTCTACAGGAGTACAATTTCGAAATTGTTTACGTGAAAGGCAAGAACAACATCGTTGCAGATGCACTGTCACGCATGCCGGAAGGTATGCCGGAGCCTACGGAACTTGTAGAACAGATTTCCAATCACAAGATACTCCTTATGAAAGATCCCTTGAATCGTAGTTATTTTCTACGTCTTTGCCGACAGATGGGTACTCTGCAAGAAAGTGACCGAAAATGGAAGAGAGTCAAACAGCTTCTACAAGACAACCCCAATCATCGTTTGTCGAAATTTTATAAATCACACAATGGTGTTTTATTTCATCGTACATCTATGTTGACGGAGCAATGGTGTGTTTGTATTCCTGAGGAGTACGTTGAATATCTCATATGGTACACTCACCTATCCTGGGGACATTATGGCCCCGAGAAGTGTAAAAGAAAGATTTCTGCCTATTGCTACGTACCCAATCTGCATAAGAGAATTCACAAACTGCTAAGCACTTGTGTAACCTGTCAGAAGGCAAAGCCCTTCAATCTTTCGAATGTCATACCATTGAATCCTATCTACACTGAGCGTCCTAACCAAATAGTCAGTCTCGACTATGCAGGTCCACTTCCTAGAGGAAGAGGAGGTGCTAAGTACCTTGCTGTTTTGCTAGACCTCTTCACTAAGCACGTGCGTTTATACGCGATGAAGTCTTCCAGTGCAAAATCTTTAATAAGACGAATAGAAAAGGATTATTTTCCTCGTTTTGGTAAGCCGGAAACCATGTTGTCTGATAATGCTTCAAACTTCGTTGGAAAAGAGTGGAGACAGTTTCTTGCCAATAATGGTATTAGACAGATTCTAATCTCAAGATTTAGACCGCAAAGTAACCCGACAGAACGAGTCTTCAAAGAATTTAATCGTTTTATTCGCACCTATGTACCGAACCAGCAAACACGGTGGGTCGATTTCGTTACTCCATTTGAAGAGATTGTAAATAATCTTCCGCACACTTCGACCGGTTTCACACCTTCAGAACTAATCTCCAGGCAAAGGGAAAGCAATGAATGGACTGATCCCATCCCCAAGACAGAAGGTCCAGAAGTCAACCTAGATAATAAGTTAAGACAAGCCCTGATCTCTCTCACAACTCATGCCAATTTAAGAAAAAAGGCATTTGACAAGCATGTCAATAAAGTTCTGTCGTATCGCCTGAACGAGCGTGTTCTTCTGAGGACACACTTCAAACCATCTCTCATCTTACGTAAAAATCGTAAGTGGCAACACTTATACGAAGGACCGTTTGTTATAGTCAGGAAGCCACATATTGGTTGTTACGTGTTGGCAGATCCAGTTAGTGGACGAATAAAAGGACTTTACCACCATGTAGACCTGAAGAAGTACCATGAAAAACATTAAAAAAAAAATCATTTATTATGTTAAGCTGCAACTTGAAACAAGAGTGTGATCTGTTTAGAAAGTATGTGAATCAACAGCATGTACATGTATTCTGCAGGTGACGTAATCATTTGAGTGAGGTGGTCATGAAGTAATGATGGAGCTTGAAAGATATGAAGTGATTGAAGAAGATACTCTACGGATTTGGAAAATAAGATTTGCTTTAGTTTTAAGGTAGTTTTAAGTTTCTTGAGCACGAGAAGACTGCAGTCGTTGGATTGAGTAAGGGATGTGCCAAAGTGCCACCTGCTGCTTTAGTTTTAAGTTATGGCAAATCTCCTTTTTACCAAGTAGTAAAGGTTTTCTTTAAATCCCTCATTCAGACCAGAATGTCCGTATATGTGAAGTATTAACCTAAGTTAAGCCTTCAAAGGATTGATATTTTAAGTCGCTAGAACCATGTACGATGCAAAACTGACACATTGTAATCTGTAGATTACACCGAGTATAAGCAGCAACATATAGTTAATGTACAAAGAAATGAATAATGGTACCCGCATCTGGAGAGCAACTTTAATTTATTTATTACTATGAGTCAACTAGTTAAGAAATTTGCATTTATAATAAGAATTAGGTCCTGTATTGGAGAAACTTAGAGAGACTATTCCTATGTCACGAGTATTATACAGAAACCTTCGATATTAAGACACCTAGTTGAGGACTGAGATAATCTGCTTATATTCTTCTGCTATGTCCGCATGCCGTGATTTTGAGATATATTTGAAGATGCTTTGGAAGCGGATTTGTGCGACATTTTAATACTGAAGTCAAGTTATGCCACGTGGATGACACTAAAACCGATGGAGCCGAAGAATGAATTTGCTCAACTGATTATTTCACCTATTATCTATCTTCGTATCTTTCATTTCCTTGCACTATCCTATTGTAGTTTTCTTCTTTAGCGTTCTTACCTTTCTACCCTACCCGGTAGGGGAAGAAATTTGGAAATTGGTTCAAAAGACTTGACGTGTGTATGTTGTGTGTATTGACGATCGTGGTTCGTTGGTTAATGTGTATCTGCAGTTACTTATCGAAACGTGATGTAAATCTGATTTTGCTGTGAGCAAAAGCATCCTAGGAAATAGGAATAATTTTCCCGATTTCTGTTAGATGAAGTTTTGAACGTGAACTGTTCGTCACGCCAAAGTGGGTATATTTTACTGATTATTGATGTAACCGGAAAAAAAAGAGCTGTTATAGAACAATAAGAAAAGGAAAAGAATCAGATTTAAAATATATATAAACTCTAACGTGCTTCAGAAGCACCATTCAGAATAGCAAACACGTTTTTCGTTAGGTCTTGGACAGTAATTAAAAAAAAAAAAAACTATGTATATTTTGTAAATGATCCTTTCATGATAAGTAATTTTAGCATTACCTGTGCTACTCTGTGGTATAGAGAGACCTATATGGACACGTATGGATTGCTGCGTGTGACTCTGTGACAAAATGATGGACACGTGTGTAAAATAGTAATTTGACACATGTATGGGCACGAGAAACTAGTTATCTCTTGTGTGAATCAGAACTGTAATAAACTTATGGACACGAGTGATGTTCCGCGTGTGAAGTAGCATTACAAGTATTCTCACGTTGCAACGACGATACAGTGACTATCAGTCAAAGGATAGACAAGCTATTGTACTTACTGCAATAGGAGACAGTAGTCATTTTCATCGATGACTGTTCTTCGTCGCTGGTGCAGTCAATTTACCGTCCAGGTTGACCATGTCGCCTTGACGAGCTGCTCCAGTACCCACGATTCAACAAAATGCACAAGTTAAAAGAAAGGTTGGCAGCAACAGAACTATCTGCCTCGTGCAGGATGCGGACTGCCAACGCTGTTAAACCGCCAGTTCGTTACCACGTGACTGTGAAGCACTGTGGCAACATTCAATGACTGCTCGCCGGCCCGTACTCAACAATAAGCATTCCTCTCCATAACGGGCGCAAGCGTGCTCCAGATTTGAGATGAAAATGGACATAAAAATAATAAAACGTTGATAAACTACGCACGATTTTACTATATTTACATTTAAAGGACACTAATGATGACTTTTCCTTAACTATAAAAATTGCTACGGCAATATTGCTAAATACATTGCTTAAGAAAGACCTGTACAAGACGAAACGTGTTTTGCTAATATTTGCTAACGAAAGGACATAAAACCTAGACACAAAATATGAATAATATATAATGTATATGTACATAGTCTATGTAGTAATTTTTATTGTCTTAAATTCTTACTCTATATTCCCTTAGATTAAGATGCTAGTTAATGAGCAAGTCCTAATAGAGATTTTTTTTCTGTATTTTCATGTGCTGAAACATGAATTGGAATGAGATTAAGACAGCCACCAAACTGACTCATTCGTCATTGAACCAGTCATCATCTTTCCTGATTCCCGACATGACCCGGTGGATCGTCGAGTCAAGAAATATCACTTCCCCCTTCACATAGTGAAATTCCCAGTGTTTTTCCACCAGAATGTGAAAAGGTGATCCCCAGTTTTAGTGCAGTGAAAAGTGACAGGTGATGAAAGAATTCCCCTGTGAAAATCACCCGAGTTCATGGGAAATACTCCCAACTACAAAGTGAAGAGTGACGTCGCTACGAGAAAGACTGATAAAAGTTTTATGTTCTGTTCACAATTGGTGGAAATGCACCAATACAGTAATAGAATTTTTTTTATTGTCAATATTTATGTATATTTGTATCTGTATGTGCATTTAATTTGTACTTGTATCTATGTTAGTATTTCAATGTTTCAATTGACTGAATGAGAGTCATTCTTGAGAACCTATGTTACATCCTTGAACACTTATGATGACATCATGCCACAACCAAGTTTGTTAATGATCAAGCAACTGTGAGTAGCTTTGACGACTTAGTATGAAACGTATATAATTCTATGTGCCTTATGTCATGTTTGTTTTGCTCCCTACGAGGAGAGATCCTTAAATACTTCATTCACTAAGTACGTGAATCCAATAATATTACGACTGCGCGTGAGTCGTAACGATCTTTCAGACTCATTACTCCTCACGCGGGAAGCGATGTAATATTATTGGTATTTCCGTCATATGAAAGGTTTGAGTATTCTTTGAAAGACATTTGTTTTGTATAATTTACGTAACTGTAAAGATGCGCATCTAGCGCGGACGCTAATACATCGATTGCGCAGTCAAAGAAACATTTTAACAGAAGCTGAACTGTCGTTGCGCTTCGATCTAAATAAAAGATGACGGTAGAAAACTTTTGTAGATCTTCAGATTTTAATGTACTTCTGCTTGTGGTGTGAAAGCGTGGAGAAGGTCGACTTTAAGCTAAAAGAGTGAGCGGTCTTTCCAGCGTGCAGACAACATTATTAATTAATAACATTCAAGTAATTTATGTTCGAAATTGTAACTCGGCAAGCTATTGTTATCGGGGGTGTTGGACAGTGCAAGAATTGTCTTCAACGAAGGAGAAAAGTGACTGTAATTTGTGACAAAAAACGCGAACATGGGAAACAGCACAGGCCAGGCTGAAATCTGATCGCACCATACTGTTAGAAAAGTAATTATGTAAGTTGTATTGTTTATAAATAAGCCCTAATTTGCTAGTGAGAATTGTTTGAATATATTTAGTGTTTACCAGACTTCTTATTCTGTTCTTTTCCTTTATACTTTTTTATCCTCCGTGCCATATTATTTTTATAAATGTCAAACAGCCTTTACTACAGCAGAGAATACTGCGGCATCCTGGTCGTGTACAGAAGGCCGCCCCTTGTCTTTTATACAACTCATAGCAGCCCTATTTATGAATGATTTCATTTGCAAATGCATTTTTTTTACTGTTCATTGTGAAAGGCCCTTAGGTAATTATAAAATTCGTACTAATTACGTAAAGAAATCCGGGTTGTTCTTTTCCAAATAATAGAAGTCTTTGCGTAATCAAAACGTAGCCTCCTTCTGACAACGATCAGGAGCCGACCAGAAGACGGACGTCTTCGACCGCTTTCGTGCCTCCTGTGGCAAAGCTGTGCCAGACTGGAAACACGACATTCTAGTATGAAATACCGATCTAAATTGAAAGAATTGAGATATATTTAATAGTAATAATAATTTTTTTATCATACTAGAATATTATCTACATTTACGTAAATTAACTCTATTTCCGAGTTTGCTAACGACTATAATTAACCTTAAAAAGTTTTACGAAGCTAGTAACTTTTACCACAGGTTTTTCTGTTGTTTTAATAGAAATCTCGATTTGTGTATTTACTTCAATTGTGATAGAAATTAGGAATTTTTAACTCCACAGATTGAAAGATAATTAGTGGACTTAATTTAAAGGTATTTGTTTACTGTCCTGTAATACACCACACCATCTAAAATGTAACCCCACATGTATCAGCTGGTTGGCGTTCATAAGCAGCTAGAAATCGCCCTCACTACTGTGAAACGACTTGCAGCTACTGCAAATTAGTGTATTGTAAGAGCTCCTGAGAGTCGTGTACCTGTGAAACCTGTGCCAGAGGTATCTCAAATACTATCCTCTTCTTTGGATTTAGAATCCTCTGCTGAAAGTACAGGACCTGGAATGGGATTTTCATTCTGCAGCGGAGTGTGCGCTGACATGAAACTTCCTGGCAGATTAAAACTGTGTGCCGGACCGAGACTCGAACTCGGGACCTTTGCCTTTCGCGGGCAAGTGCTCTACCAACTCAGCTACCCAAGCACGACTCACGCCCCGTCCTCACGGTTTTACTTCTGCCAGTACCTTGTCTCCTACCTTCCAAACTTACAGAAGCTGTCCTGCAAACCCTGCAGAACTAGCACTCCTGATAGAAAGGATATTGCGGAGACATGGCTTAGCCACAGCCTGGGGGATATATCCAGAATGACATTTTCGTTCTGCAGCGGAGTGTGCGCTGAAAGGTAGGAGACGAGGTACTGGCAGAAGTAAAACCGTGAGGACGGGACGTGAGTCGTGCGTGGGTAGCTCATTTGGTAGAGTACTTGCCCGCGAAAGGCAAAGGTCCCGAATTCGAGTCTCGGTCTGGCACACAGTTGTAATCTGCCAGGAAGGTTCAGTACAGGACCTGTCATTACTAGTGTACTTGAGTGCGAGCGATGTGTCAATGGTAGATCTAGGCGTCCTGTATAGGGTGGACAGGGACTAACAAGGATTCAAGGTATTGTAGCTATCTCCATAACCAACAAGTTTGAGTTGCTCTCTATCTCACTGAATCTGAAACTGAGCCCATGGAACTCACTTTACCTGTTTTGGGGAAACCTGTTTTGTCAACTGTGAGAAGCGGTCAAACACAAAATCGTAGGATTCTATTAATCGTCGACAGTTCAAACATACAGCGAATGATGGAACCCCGTAGGGAAACGGCAGCAATGTATAGAAAAGAACCCCAGATGCCCTGAGTGTGTATGTCTTGAGGGCCACTGTCAACATGTTGAAGAGGCTATTTCGGCAGCCACTGAGGAGAAAGGGTGCACTTTGGAACAAATGATGTTTGTTATGTGAGCTCTGAGGTCATTCTCGGATCATTCCAGCGGCTGTCAGACAAGGTTGAGAGGGGCATCTTTGCCCAAGAAGTTTCAACGAAGCTCAAAATTTGCAGCATTTTTCCCATAATTGATCGTGGCTGTTCAGTTCAGAGTCAAGTGGAAGGAATGAACAAGAGACTTCGAAGGTTCTGTGAAAGGCTCTGCTGCGACTTCCTGAACTTGCACTACAGGGTTGAGAACTGTTGGGTCCCTGTAAATTGGTCAAGTGCGCACTACATGCTACTCAGGTAACAGACAGTGTGCCGGGTACACAAAACGTTTTTTTCTTTTTTTAGATTGGGCGACTTTCCATTCAACTCTGGTAACAATAGCTATAGGAAACCCAGAAGTATCAGTGTAAGATCGAAAGATATGCCTCCCACATATAAGAATACTAAAACCTTAATGATTAACTGGTGAAGCATTCGCAACAAAATACCAGAGTTTGAAGTGTTTCTGAAACACAGAGAAGCTCACATAAAATCGGGATCAGAAAACTGGTTGAAACCTGAAATTGACAGCAGTGAAATTTTTGGGGGAAACTGAAGTGTATATCGGAAGGATAGGCTAATGAGAAGCTGATGTGATGTATTTGTCATAGTAGATGAGAAACTCAGATCTACCGAGATAGAAATTGAAGCTGCATGTGAGATTGTTAGGGCAACACTCAGCATCATGTGTGCAAATAAAATGATAATTTGACCCTTCCATCGCCCACAAGACTCATCTACCGATGTAATTGAAAACTTCAGAGGAAAACTCAGTTAATTTGTACATAAGTTTTCAAGTCACATTTTAATCATCAGCATTATTCAACAATCAATTGGGAAAGTTACAGTTTTATTAGTCGTGGGGATGATAAGGCATCCTGTGAAACATTACTTAACGCCTTCTCTGAAAACTACCTACAAAAATGTAGTTTGTATCCCATCCTTGATGGAAATATATTCGACCTAATGGCAACAAATAAACTTGACCCATTTGAGGATGTCCACACTGAAATTGGTATCAGTGAGCATGATGAAGTTGTGGCAACAATGATTACCAAAGTACAAAGGACAACGAAACAAAGCAGAAAGATACATATGTTCACTAAACTGGATATAAAACCAGTAACATTATGTGTTAGTGAGCTACTTGAAACGTTCAGCAAAGGGCAGGAGCATATAGAGGAAATGTGGCTCCAGTTAAAAAGAATAATTGACCATGGGCTGGTTTGATATCTACCCAGTAGAGGTACAGTCACTGTAAAGGATCTTCTTAAGAAACAGAGATTACTGCACAATAGGTCTTAAACAAAGCATACAGCTATAGCTAGCGAGGTACTGAATAAAATGCGTTTGTCTGACAAGAAAACGATGTCTGAAGCCCTCAATTCAAGCAGAATACTATCAAATGATCTTTCACAAAACTCAAAAACAAATCTGATCATACGTAAAGCCCGTTAGTGGCACCAAAGTTAGTGTCCAGTTCCTAGTGAATGAGACACGAACTGTCACTCAAGGTACCAAAACAAAAGTTGAAATGCTTGACTCCCTTTCTAAATTTTCCTTTACAAAGGGAAACCCATGAGAATTGCCCCAATTTAACCCTTATACTACTGAAAAGATGAGTGACACAGGTATTAGCGTCAATGGTGTTGAAGAACAGTTGAATTCATTAAAACGGAACAAAGTTTCAGGACCCAACGGAATTCCTGTCAGATTCTGTATTGAATTTGCTGTTGTGTTAGCCTCTCATCTGACAATAATTTGTCATGACCCCTTGAACTAAAAACCATACCCACTTTTCGGAAAGAAGCACAGATCACAGCTGTCTACAAGAGTTCTAGTAGAAGTGATCCATAAAACCACCATCCAATATCCTTGATATCAATTCATTATAGAATCTTAGAACATATTCTGAGCTCAAACATAATGTGATATCTTGAAGAGAATGATCTCTTCCACGCATAGATTCTGAAGACATAGATCACGTGAAACCCAAGTCGCACTTTTCTCACATAACCTACTGAAAGCTTTGGATCAAGGCAGTCAGGTAAAAGCTGTATTTCTTGATTTCCAAAAGCATTTAATTCAGTACCACACCTACGCTTACTGTCAAAAGAACAGTTGTAGTTGGTCTTAAGTGAAATTTAGACTAAGGACTTTTTGATAGGGAAGAAATAGCATGTTATCTTCGATAGAAAGTCATTGTCAGATGTAGAAGCAACTTTGGGTGTGTGCTAGGGAAGTGTTTTGGGACCCTTGTTGTTCACGTTGTATATTAATGACCTAGTGGACAATATTAATAGTAACCTCAGACTTTTTGAGATGGTACAGTTGTCCATAATGAATTAGTGTCTGAAAAAGTTGCATAAATATTCAGTCAGATAATGATGACAACTGAAAGTGGCGCACAGATTGTAAACTTGCTTTAAATGATCAAAAATGTAAAAGTGACTATAACATTAATGAGTCACTGTTGACATTGGATAACTCATACAAATACCTGCGTGTAACACTTTGTAGGGATATGAAATGGTATGATCACATAGGTTCAGTTGAGAGAAAAGGAGGTTGTACTGAAATTCAGGCGGATCTGCGATGAATTGACACATGGTGCAGGGAATGGCAATTGAATCTCAATGTAGACAAGCGCAATGCGCTGCAAATACATAGAAAGAAAGATCCTTTATCATTTAGCTACAATATAGCTACAATGTAGCTACAATATAGCTACAATATAGCAACTGGAAGCAGTTAATTCCATAAATTATCTGGGAGTAGGTATTAGGAGTGATCTAAAATGGAATGACCATATAAAATTAACTGTTGGTAAAGCAGATGCCAGACTGAGATTCATTGGAAGAATCCTAAAGAAATGCAGTCCGAAAACAAAGGAAGTAGGTTGCAGTACACTTGTTTGCCCACTACTTGAATACTGCTCACCGGTGTGGGTTCCGTAGCAGATAGGGTTGATAGAAGAGATAGAGAAGATCCAATGGAGAGCAATGCGCTTTGTTACAGGATCATTTAGTAATTGTGAAAGCGTTATGGAGATAATAGATAGACTCCAGTGGAAGACTCTGCAAGAGAGACGCTCAGTAGCTCGATACGGGCTTTTGTTGAAGTTTTGAGAACATGCCTTCACCGAGGAGTCAAGCAGTACATTGCTCCCTCCTATGTATATCTTATGAAGAGACCATGAGGATAAAATCAGAGACATTAGAGCCCACACGGAGGCATACCAACAATCTTTCTTTCCTCGAAAAATACGAGACTGGAATAGAAGGGAGAACCGATAGAGGTACACAAGGTACCCTCCGCCACATACCGTCAAGTGGCTTGCTGAGTATAGATGTAGATGTAGATGTTGTTGATATTTGGTTTATTGGTAGAATACTGGGGAAGTACATCCAGTCTACAAAGAAGATTTCTTACAAATCACCTGTGCAACTTGTTCTAGAATATTGCTTTAAGTTTTTGGTACCCATACTCAACAGGTCTAACAGGGGCTATTAACATATACAGAGAGTGGCAGCATGAATGGTCACTGATTTTTTTTTTTTTTGATCTGTGGGAGAGTGTCACAGAGATACTGCAGACTCTTGAAGACAGACATAAACTATCCCCAAGAAAATCTAGTAACAAAGTTTCATGAACTGGCTTTAAATGATTTCTCTAGGAATATACTACAATCCCTATGTACTGTTCACATAGGGATCATGAGGATAAGATTGGAATGATCACATCATGTACAGAGACATTCAAACAATACTTCTTGCTGTGGTCCATAAGTGAATAGCATGGGAAGACACACTAATAACTGGTACAATGGGACATGCCCTATGCCATGCACGTCATGGTAGTTTGCAGAGTAGAGATGAAGGTATAGATAATTTTACTAACATTATGACTGATCACTTTGACATCAAATTTGTAAAGAAATTCTTAGATGGAGAAGAACTGTTGTGGGCTAGTGAAAACATACATGTAGATATGACCTTTGCAGAATTTATAAAATGTTTTTTCAGAAAGCTTAGTCTGAGACCAAAAAAGCTTGGATCAAACCAGAATTTCTGAATGGACCATGTTTCAGAGAAGTTAGTATTTGTATGAAAGACTTTTGTGAACAAGAACTTAAAACAGCTTCACATTTAGATAACACATTAGATGAGATAAAACAGATAAATGCATCAAAGGGAGAACTAACATAAAAAGTATAATGAGGGTCAGTATATGGATCAGATGATTCAATTAAACAATTTTTAAAATATGTTGATAAACTCAATACGGCGAGGGAATGAAATGAGAAACAGATCATTGGAAAAGAAAATATGGATTTTATCAGGATGAGGAATGGTCCAATGATCATCATGGGGAGAGTGATCAATAAGCTGTGACAGGAATAACAACCATGATCATTCCAGAATGAGATTTTCACTCTACAGCAGACCGTGTGCTGATTTGAAACTACCTGGTAGATTAAAACTGTGTGCCGGACCGAGACTCAAACTCAGGACCTTTGCCTTTTCGCAGGCCAGTGCTCTACCAACTGAGTTACTCAAGTACGACTCACAGCCTGTCCTCACAGCTTCACTTCTTCCAATACCTCGTCTCCTAGCTTACAAACTTCATATAAGCTCTCCTGCGAAACTTGGAGAATTAGCACTCCTGGAAGAAAGGATCTTGCAGCGACATGGCTTAGCCACAGGCTGGGGAATGTTTCCATAATGAGATTTTCACTCTGTAGCGGAGTGTGCCCTGATATGAAACTTCCTGGCAGATTAAGACTGTGTGCTGGACCGAGACTCGAACTCAGGGCCTTGATGACAGGAATTTTTAAAATGGAAGGAATGAACTTGAAAAACTAGAATACACCTCAGGAGGAGCCTGTCAGTTTTGGGTGAGAAGAAGCAGATATCAAAATCAGGCTAATATTAATTTTAGGAAGGGGAGCAGTAATTCTTGGAGGGGCTTTCACAATAGTGGTAACAGTAGTTCACACCAAGTAAACAGTGTAGAGTTTGTAGAGAATTTTTGACACTCTATTAAGGGAAATAAAAGTGGAAGAAAGTAGGAAGCAGGAGGTTGAGACTGGTTTTGATGATGTTGACTTGACAAACCCATTTGATGACTCTTGTAGCTACAACAGAGTTTTACTTACAGATACTAAGGATGATAACTATGATGAGTTTGGTCCTGTGAAACTGATGATTAATGAAAATATACAGAAGAATGGCGAACCTCTTTGTGTTTAAATTAAATGTGTGGAGACTGAGAATCAAGTACTTGAAGGGGGAGAAGATAGGATAGGTAGTAGTCATGATGAAAACACTTGTGCGATGAATAATGATGTTTTTGATGATGATTTAGGTAGTGATGCTATTAATGATGTCTTTGATGTTGAAAGTGATGATGATATTACGTTGTGAAGAATTAGTTGGAAAGATTTTGTCGAGGTTAAAGAGGAAAGACACATGAACGGAGACAATAGGAGTGCAATGGTAAGTCTTAATGATGGTTTAGTGAAGAATAGGGAAGTAATTGACAATCTGCTTATACCAGTCACTATCAATGAAATAGTATCCACTTGTTCTGATGTAAGTAAGCAAAATGAGTTGAGTAGTGATAAAATTTGGAAATTATTTTGATTATTTTTTATAATGTTAGTAATGGTAATGAAATACACAATGTATTGAAGATAATTTGACAGGACATTCATTCAGGGTGAGGGGTAAATTCTGTACCTAATGAATACCAGTAGATTGCAATGTGGTTTTGGTAAGGTTAAAAACCCTGGAGAGTGCAGAATCTGTAGAGAAATAAAATGGTATGCGTTTCAAAGAGATAGAGGAGGATTTGTTATATGAAGATGACAACATTGATAATTGTGATATACAGGAGAATCCATACATTAGGCTGGTGCATGAGTTCATATCGCTTTTGTTTTGCATGTTGCTATTCCGACTGGTATGAGTTTATTAATCGATTTTCATTTTTTATTTGTAGTTCACTGTTGCTGTTTGAATTAATTTATTGTCATTTTGTCATTTTGGAGATAGTGAGTGGAGCTGTGGAGCTAGAAAATGAAGTGCTTATTGCAGAAATCAGAACATTTCCGACATATTCTTCAGTCTGAGGGCAACAGAAGGGTGACAGCAGAGGAAGCAGCTAGAAACATTTTCGCGTTGTCTGGGAATAATGACATTGTACAGAGCATGGCAAGAAATTTTTTTTAAGGAGGATCATTTTGACATTATTGATTCTTCACATTCAGGAAGACCTTTAGGGTTGATAAGATTGTTTAAACACGTTAATCTATTGTTATCCATGTCACTATATTTGAGAACTGGAAAATGTAATGATCTGTGATCATTCATTCCATCAATGTGTGGCATTTGCATGAAATGAGGAAAGTTCAAATATTGGATGCATTGGAAATGCATGCTCTAAGTGAAAATTACAAAAATCAGCAGGTGGCTATATGTGCACTCTGCTTGCTTGTCGTCAATTAGCTCGTGGACAACACCAACCATTCCTACCCCGTATCATTATTGGTGATGAGTAATGGTGTCTTTATGCTAACATAAGGCAGAGAAAGGAATGGCTGACCCCAAACAACGCAGTAACTCCCTGTACAAAGACCTGCATGGATACACAAAAGATCAAGTTATACATCTGGTGGAATGGCGATGGTGTGATGTACTATGAATTGCTTCCCCAAGATGTACTCATCACTGCTAACATTTGTTGTCAACATCTTAGACGTCTTGCAGACACAGTCCAAGAAAAACGACCAGGAAGAGTGAGTAAAGTGATGCTTGACCACGATAACGCTCGCCCACATTCTGCTGGACCAATGGATCCCAAATGGGGGGTAATTACCCCCTAAGGGGTAAAGTAAAATTTTCTGAGCGGTAAAAACACAACTGTACAATTATGTTTCAGTCGCGAAGCTAAGTAATCTTTAAAGACCATTGCTATTGTCACTCTGTTGTAAAACTGTAATACTGATTATGTATGATACCAATGATTACAATTTTTTTAAATTACTAATGTTTACATGGGACACAGTGTACCGAAGGTAATAATTTGTCAAACGATTTTATGAACAATAATTTCCTCACATAATCCAACCACAAAACATACTTTCTCCCTTGTACTAGATATCACATATACAGAAATATCTTATAAAAATGCTTTTTTGGAGTTGTTGGTAGTTTCTGGAATACAGCATAAATTGCTTCATTATGCACTTCGCTACAATAAATGACCTAATTGACAGCACAAGAGTAACTGCACTGAGGTGTCAAAGTCATGGGAAAGCGATATGCACATATACCAATGGCAGCAGCATCGTGTACACAAGATGTACAAGGTCAGTGCATTGGCAGAGCCCTCATTTGTACTCTGATGATTCATGTGAAAAGGTTTCCAACGTGATTATGACGCACGACGGGAATTAGCAGACTTTGAATATGGAAGGGTAATTAGTGCTTAGATGCATAGGTCATTCCATTCCGAAAATCGTTAGGGAATTCAATATTCCGACGTCCATAGCGCCAAGAGTGTGTCGAGAATACCACATTTCAGACATTACTTCTCAACATGGACAAGGCAGCAGCCGAAGGCCTTCACTTCACGACCCAGAGTAGAGGCATTGTATAGAGTTGTCAGAGCTAGCCAACAAGCAACAGTGCATTAAATATCCACAGAAGACGATGTGGGACGTACAACAAACATATCTGTTATGACAACGCAGCGAAATTTGATGTTAACAGGCTATGGCAGCAGACGACTGGCGCGAGTGCTTTTGTTAACAGCACGACATCGCCAGCAGCGCCTCTTCTCGGCTCATGACCATAACGGTTGGATGCTAGAAGATGAAAAACCGTGACCTGGTCAGATGAGCCCTGATTTCAGTTGGCAAGAGCTGATGGTAGGGTTCGAATGTGGTGCAGGTCACACGAAGCCATGAACCCACATTGTCAACAAGGCGTTGTGCAAGCTGGTGGTGCCTCATATAGTGTGGGTTCTGTTTACATGGAATTGACTGGCTCCTGTTGTCTAACTGAGAGCACCGTTGGCTGGAAATGGTTATGTTCATCGAATTGGAGACCATTTTCAGCCATTCATGAACTTCATGTTCTCAAACTACAATGGAATTTTTGTGGATGACAATGCGCCATTTCACAAGTCTAGAATTATTTGTGGTTGGTTTGAAGAATATTTTGGACAATTTGAGAGAATGATTTGTCCACCCAGATCACCTGACATGAATCCCGTCGAACGTTAATGGCACATAACCAAAAGGTCAGTTCATGCGCAAAATCGTGCACCACCAACACTTTCGCAATTATGAACTGCTGTAGAGACAATAAGGGTCAATATTTCTGTAGGTGACTTCCGACATGTTGGGTTCGCACCACGTGAAAGGTGCTACGCTAAGGCAAAAGAAGGTTTCACATGTTATTAGGAGGTGTCCCATTACCTTCATCGCCTCATGGATGTAATGCCTACCACACTGCAGTAGAACCTGCACATTATTTATTCATTTATGTGTCCCTATTAATCTCATTTTCAGTACATATATTGTACACAGGATATTGGACAGAAAACCTTTTTAGCTACTGGTTTTCAAACATCAAACATGCATTATTTAAATTTTTATGACTAATTGTATCTATTCTTCTTCTTCTTTTTCGCGGATGGATCACTTAGGACCACACGTAATCAACATTTGTTGGCCTTCCTTTTCGCCCAGTATTCCTTCATAAGCAACGAATGGGCAAGCTTTCATTGCGTAGACTACGTATTTCGGTTAGTTTTTCTCTCTTCTTCCTCAAAAATCCGTGCATTTGTGATTTTTCTGATTTAATTTCTGTCATGTAAATTTGGAGGCACTAATTCTCTCAGGTCTTTTTCCGTTTGTTTGTACCAGTTCGGTCTTGTAGTTCTGTTCTTTAAAAACGTATGGATTTTGTGCGTTAACCTGTTTTTTTTCATTCTAAATGCCCCATGAATTGGATTCTTCTCATGCGCATTATGTCTGTTATTTTGGAGATATTTTTATATATTTCTGCATTGGGTTTTGGATAATGCACACCATCTTTAGTTCTTGATCCTAGGATTTTCCTCATTATTTTACGTTCTTTCACTTTTAATACCCCTTCTAGTGTTCTGTGTTGAAGGTTTAGTGTCTCAGATGCGTAGAGAGCTTCGGGTTAAATTACTGTTTAGTAGAGTGGTATTTTGCAGTTCCATGAGAGATTCTTTTTGTTGTAAACGTTTTTTGTTAATTGAAACGCTGTTCCCATTTTCTGGACTCTTGATCTGACAGATTCAACCTATACAGTTAATAATTACAAATTTTTGAAATACTGTATATTTATAACTTATTTCTACAATTAAAGATACAAATAACATTTTTTCTTGCATAAAATACTGTGAGATTGAATAGTAGCAGTTTTTTAGAAGGTAGGCTGTCACAGACTTTGTAAAGCTTTGTAGTTGAGGAAGAGATTTTATAAGGCTTGGTAATCTGTTGTAAAGTTTTGTTCCTGCATGATATACACCTTTTTGGCATAATGTAATGTTACCATGATTAACATGTATGTCACTGTCTGACCTTGTACTGTAATCATGGACACTTTTGTTTTGAGAAAAAAGGTTTTCTTTTCTCAGTATGTTTTTTTTTTTGACATGCAAGACTACTCCCAGTATATAAATGCAGGGAAGGGGTAGGATCTTTAGATCTTTAAAGAAAGGTTTGCATGGTTTTCTGTTGCACACTTGTTTCATTATTCTTATAACTGCCTTTTGTTTCCTGAAGACTGTTATGGCCTGGTGTACATTTCCCCAGAAAATGATACTGTACTTCAGTATTCTATGTACACGAGCAAAGTATACAGCCCTAACTGTTTCTGCACTAGTATTGATGCAGAGAATTCTTACTACATAGCTCATTTTTGCTAGTTTTGGTCGGCCGCGGTGGTCGTGCGGTTCTAGGCGCTCCAGTCCAGAGCCGCGCTGCTGCTGCGGTCGCAGGTTCGAATCCTGCCTCGTGCCTGATTTTTATTTTTATCAGTGTGGGAATTCATGAGCGCAGTTTTTCATGCCGTTTTTCTGGTAAACCATTCAGACACTCCTTTTGTAATATCTTTTGCAGATGCATTAAGATTTCCTTCTTTATTCCCTTCTATCAATAGACTGGTGTCATCTGCAAACAGTACTGTTCAGAATCCCTAACATGTGGTGGCAAATCATTAATGTAGACCAAAAAAGAAAGGGTCCTAAAATGGATCCCTGTGGAACACCATGACTTAGTCCACATGGTTCTGAAAGGCGTACCTGGATTTCATTTCCTTCCATGTACTTAATTTCAGTTACCTGAGAGCAATATTCCAAATATGAGTAAATTCACTGATTTGGCACACCTCTTACACCATAGCATTCAAGCTTCCTCAGGAGTATAGAATGATCAACCACATCAAAAGTTTTTGTTAGGTCCAAGAATAAACCTGAGATATTTCTGTGGTTGTCCACTGCATTTAAGACATGGTTTATCGGATATAAAGTGGCTGTTTCAATTGATCACTGTGGTCTGAAGCCATGTTGACATCCAGAAATAATATTATTCTTGTCAAAGAAAGTAATTAGTTTTGAAAGGAACACATTTTCAATAATTTTCGAAAATCCTGACAATAGAGACATAGGCCTATAGTTGCTCGTACATTGATGATCACCTTTTTTATATAGAGGTGTTATTTATACCATTTTCAGTTGCTGAGGAAAGACACCACATGATAAGGATGAATTGCTTATGTCCAATAAAGGCGAAAATATTTGTCTTGCTGTTATTTTTATAATCTGGATTATAATGCATACCAGTTGAATACTTACTCTTCAGTGAATTAATGGTATTTAGGAGCTCAGTTGGGATTATTGGACTGAGGAACATGGATATATATATTATTTATTGCAATAGAGGAAACTTCTTTCCATGTTGTATTAGGTGGATTACCAGATTTTTCCTTCACTAATTTTTCAGCAACAGTTGCATAATAACAATTGAAACTGTTTGCAACTGCCCTAGGGTCAGTTACATTCTTGCCATCATGTGATATCACAATATTTTTATGAGTTTTCTTCTTCCCCGTAAGATCCTGCACAGCTTTCCACATGGACTTAGTTTTATTGGATGACGTCATAATATATTTGTCATTTTCCTTAATTTTTGCCTCTTTTATGACATGTTTCAAAACTAGCTTTTATTTTTTGAAATAACAAATAAACTCTGGACTGCTGTAAGT
The DNA here is from genome assembly GCF_021461385.2 of Schistocerca piceifrons. Classification (NCBI taxonomy): domain Eukaryota; kingdom Metazoa; phylum Arthropoda; class Insecta; order Orthoptera; family Acrididae; genus Schistocerca; species Schistocerca piceifrons. The sequence goes on along the minus strand of NC_060145.1, from coordinate 315,910,263 downwards.
TTTTGACTGCAGAAAAAGTTCCTGCTTCCTTTTACAAGATACTCTAATGCCTGATGTAATCCAGTTTTTGAATCTATCTGTACTTTTGGAAATCACTTTCATTTGTGGAAAAGCTGTGTCAAGTTATGCTTGAAAATGTTCAAAAAATTTTCCATCTTTGCGTTGGTTACATGTGTTGGAGAGCAAACAGTCAGACAAAGATTGCAGGCTTTTATAAGATTTAAAAACGCTTCCCTGTGAGGGCTATGGCTCAGAATGTTAGTGTTAAAATCACCACATAATACCACTGTTTTCCCACTTGTCTTAGGTTTGCTTAAATCAAGGTCAAATTTTTTGAAAAAAAAAACACTTAGGTTGCTAACAGGAGATCTATACATACATAAAATAATAGGTTTTTCAGACATTAACTCAACAGCTGAGATTTCAAACTCTCACTATACTCTTATAATCTACATTTTCTTTTACATATATACAAGTTCCCCTATGTTTTGATTCCATTCTACAAAAGCAGCTTGCAGGGTCAAAACGCAACATTTTTAAGTACTGAAAATACTCATTTTGTAACCAATGCTCACCAAAACATAGCACTGAAACATCTTTCCATTCACTATTGAGGAGTATATTTATTTCATCAACTTTGTTTGTTAATGGCTGTACATTCTGCTGCACAATATGCAGTGTGTATTTGTAATTTAACTCTGCATCACATTTTTTTGTGATACAGTCTACTTCCCTAAAAAATGTCTTTCGCCCTTTTTATAAGACATCGCCCATTTGTTCAAAATACTTCGGACTGCTTCTGTATTACGCATATTGTGACTCAAATTTGCTAGATGACAGATTTCTTCAACCAAAAATTATTATTATTATTATTAATGACAGTCATCAGACACATACCATTTAAAGCTTGAAGACTTCCAATTTATGCCAGTTCAGAACTGAAGAGCCTTACAAATTAAGTGATTATAAAAAACAAATGTAGTGCATAAATTCCGTTTTGGTTGATTTTAAATGGATATAGGGGGTGTGGGTGGAACAAATTTCAGCAAGGAGAGGCGTGGTGCAGAGGAATCAGGTTTTGTAACAGGAGTCTACAGGGAGTAGGAGTAATCCAGTTCAAACAAACCTAAAGCAAGCAGTCTCTTCAAAGTCTTTCGAATGGCTGTGTACTGATAATGTTGTGCATAAAATAAGTTACTTTAATATTTTAACGAGCTTAAGCTAAACATATTATGGTGTGTACATGTGGAATAGTAATTGTTATGTGAGAATAAATAAAAATACTGCGATCTGTTGAAAGAACGGAGACATATTGTGTTTTGTTATTAACTCGTGCACAATGGCCGCGACCAGTTCCGAAAATTTGAATACTATTTACGAAATAAATGAGGAAGCGTGAAATAAACCGTGTTCTTGTAACAAAACAACAAGAAAAGGCGTGAGTTGTTCAAAGTGTAAGAGGAAATTCCATTACTAGTGTGTAAATGTAACAAATAGAGTGAAAAGCTGCAAATTTAGTGATTGTTTTCGAACTGAATGTGACGATTTGGACGAAATCAAAACAGACTTGTTAAAAACGTGTGTCTGCGAGAAGTTAAAGAATGAACTCACAATAGTAAGAAAGGAACTTAAGTATTCGAAAACAATTACATGTGCACTAACAAACGATTTACAGAAGTGAGAATCAGACAAGAAAGAAATGTGTAAAAACTACAGATTTGATGCATCCAACATAAAACACAATTCACAACACAGCATGCATACCACACCACAGAACGCAGTTCAAAAAGTAAAGCAATCTAGGGGTGCAGCAATGAAACTGCAAACCTTTGCTCCTGAGAGTCAGTGAGTAGGAGACTCAAAATATTTGTTGCCTCTGATAGTCATGGCAGAGACTGTGCAAGAAACATTTTAAACTTTGCTTAAAATAAATATGATGTTGAAGGGAAGGTGATACCAGGTGCCCCCACTAGTGTAATATTTAAAAAATGCAATCACCTGCATAAGCTGGCAAATGAAGATTTTGCAGTTATTTGGGCAGGAGCTAATGATGTAGCAAAGAATGAAGCCAACTTGGCAATTCATTCACTATATAAGGCCTTGAAAGAATTACAAAATACATATGTGATTGTATTTGTTGTACCACACAGGCATGATCTGCCTGAATGGTCTTGTGTAAACCTAGGAATTTCATCCGCAAACAGAAAACTAAAAAAATAGTGAAAGGCTTCCATAACACTTGTTTTGTTAAAACTTCTAGTAACAAGGAGCTATATACAGCACATGGACAGCACCTAAATGCAACTGGTAAAGTACTAATTGCCACGACGATTTATGAATCAGTGGAAACAAACAGAGAAGTGTACAAAACAGCAGTAGAACTTAAATGGAAGGATACTGCAGTCTCAGATAAAGAATCATTGAGAATTGTTACTGACACAACGCCAGCACAAATAACAGCAGAGTCCTCAAAAGTAAATTCTGTTTGTGTGGAGAAATAAATATACTCAAGAGTGCAAAAGTTAGAAGAAGCAGCAAATGATGTGACAGGAAAGAAGACACCATATAAGAAGAGGGAAGTGCTTGCAAAAAGAAGAATAGCAAATCAAGCTCAAGGAATGAGAATACCAACAGATGGAATATGGAAGTCAACTGAAGAAAGAAACCACAACCAAGGGACCAGGATTTTTGGTGGGATCAGCAGTGATTTCACAAAAGAAAGCAGTCAACAAAGTGAGTCATCAAGTGGATGAACAGGTATGTGACCATCACAACATGATGATCACAGTGCAGCAAGATTAAAGACATTAACTGAACCAACAGCTTCAAGTATAGAGACAAACTGCTCTCAGAGGAATACAGACAGAGACAAACTACTTACTTTTCTACACAAGTTAACATCCGTTGTATTAGAAATAAGATTTAGAATTAGAACATTTATGTAACACTTAGCATGTAGATGTTATATGTGTATCTGAGCACTAGTTATCCCAGGAACCAGTAAATATGTTTGTTCTCCAAGGGTACATTGTGGGAGACATGATATGTAGAAAACAGAGAAAGAATGGTGCTGCTGGAATTTTTGTCAACGAAGGAATAAAGTCTTACAGAATGGATGTACCTATGTACTCCTCAGAACTAGATGGGGAGTTAAGTTGTGTAAAACTAATGAATGAAAATATAGTGGTAGTTAGTATATATATATTACGCCAGATAGTGATGTAAATTTGGTTATTGAAAAATGTGAATTAATAGTTAAAAAGATATTGAAGTGTAAAACAACAGTTGCTATATGTGGTGATTTCAACAAAGAAATAGTAAACACACATAGGCCAGGACATTTTTGAATATGCTAAGATCATTCGACCTCTATTGCACAAATAACCATTTCACACATAAGAATGCCTGCATAGACAATATTGTTATGACTTTCCATGGGGAAGATTTTACAGTCAGACTTGCAAGAAGTGGAATTGCAGATCATGAGTCACTACTCCTTGCACTCTGTAAGAGGCAGCCAGTTAAAATGGAAGAACCTAAAGTGTTAATGGTATGAGGACGAAAGGAAGAACACATAAATATGTTTGATGATAGATTAGGAAGTGCAGATTGGGACTTTACATATAATTGCCAATCTGGAAAAGGGAAGTTGAAATTACCTTTGATAACTTCTTTAAAAAGGACATGGATGTATGGTATTCTTGTTCAACAGTAAAACAATTGATGTCCAAGTGAAATGAAAAAGAAAAGTCTGAACAGGTTTACAGAAGAGCTAGCAAAAATTAGAGGAAACATGCATATGCTGCACCAGATGCATAAGCAAGCCGTTAACCAAGGAGCATAACAGAGTGTGAACAAAAAAATGGTTCAAATGGCCCTGAGCACTATGGGACTTAACATCTATGGTCATCAGTCCTATAGAACTTAGAACTACTTAAACCTAACTAACCTAAGGACATCACACAACACCCAGGCATCACGAGGCAGAGAAAATTCCTGACCCTACCGGGAATCGAAGCCGGGAACCCAGGCGCAGTAAGCGAAAACGCTACCACACGACCACGAGCTGCGGCCCAGATTGTGAACATTCATAGGTCATATCTGAAATGCAAAAAATACTACAAAGCTTAACTTCTTCTGGCAAAAAAGTGGAAAACTATATAGAAAGGACTCCCAATAAATGCAAGGCAGCATGGCAAATAATAAAAAAAGAGAATACTTCAAAATGTACAGAAACACTTCTGCTTGAACCTGAGGAATTAAATCAATACTTTTTAAACTCAGTTATAGAAATAAGTAACAGTATTAAAGCAACAAACTGATCTGCAATGGACCTTGTTGGAACACCACTGCCTGTTAACCTGGTATTTCAATGGACGGCTGTCACACCTCTTCTTCTTTAGTAGCTCTACAGACCTTGGTGAGCCTTGGCTTCTTCAACAATTTTCCTCCACACTTCTCGGTTATTTGCTGCTCTTTTCCACCCCCAGACTCCTATATTGCTGATATCCATTATTACCTCATCGATCCATCTTGTTCTAGGTCTCCCTTTTCGCCTAACTGAATGGGTCATACCTTTCATCATTTTCTTGGAATTCTATCCTCTGCCTTTCTCTCCAACTGTCCTAGCCATCGTATTCGCTGTGATTTAACAAATTTTACTATGTCCCTGCCTTGTATTAACTCCTGTAATTCAGTATTGTAGCGTATTCTCCAGCCTTCTTCCTCCCTTATTGGCCCATAGATTTTGCGTAGTATTTTCCGCTCAATGCTTCTTAGAACATTTTTATCGTGTTCTGTCAACGTCCATACCTCTGAGCCATATGTGATAACTGGGCAGACTAGGGAATTATATATTAGCAATTTAGTTTTTCTTGTAACAAGGCTACTTTTGAAAAGCTGCATATTTGCAAAGTAAGCTCTGTTTCCTGCTTGTATTCTTTCCCTTATAGCCTTTCCAATACTGTTATCATTTGTTATAAGGGCTCCCAAGTAGTTAAAAGAGGACACTCCATTGAAGCATTTCCCATTGATGTTTAGGTTTTTAGGGGTTCTTCTGGCCTCAGATTGTGACATTACCATATATTTTGTTTTGTTTACATTTACTATGAGGCCAATTTTTAAGGCTTCTGTTTCCATTGCCCGGTATGTTTCTAGGAGTGTATTGGTATTTCTTCCTACTATAGCAATGTCATCAGCGTATGCACATATCTGGCTAGTTTTCATAAATATGGTGCCTCTTTTGTTGATTTTATTTACTGCACTGTGCAGGGCAATGTTGAATAGGACAGTGGAGAGACTATCCCCTTGCTTCACACCTTTATTAAAGTCAAAGCTTTCACTTGTTCTGCTAAGGACCTGTACTTTTGCTCTTGTCTCTGTCATTGTCATTCTGATTAGTCTTATTAATTTAGCACATATACTAACTTCTTTCAGTACTCTGTATAGTTCTTGCCGATTTATGCTGTCAAAGGCTTGTTTGAAATCAATGAATAAGAAATGCAGATCTGTATCATATTCATAGAACTTTTCCATCACTTGCCTTATCAGAAATATTTGATCAGTTGTTCCTCTGCCCGGTCGAAAGCCACACTGATATTCCCCTAGTATGCCTTCTGCACACTTCCGTATCCTTTCGTTTAATATACTTGTGAAGATCTTATAAACTGTACTTAGGAGTGTTACACCTCTATAGTTTTCACATGCTGTTCTGTCCCCTTTCTTATAAATGGGGACTATTATTCCAATTTTCCAATTATCTGGCATAGTTTCTGTTTCCCATATATCTGATATTAATGTGTGCAGTTCCTTTATTACAGCCTCACCACCAGTTTTTATTAATTCAGCAATTGTGCTGTCTTCCCCAGGGGCTCGATTGTTTTTTGACTTGTGCACAGCCTGGGAGATGTAGTGTTGGTTTTCTTGCCTCATTGGTTTCATTGTCTACTTCCAGCTGCACTCTTCCCTCCTGTGCAGCTGTCTCCTCATCTTCTAGACTGGTGCTTAATGTATCTTTGAAATATTCTGCCCATCTTCCCACTATCTGTTCTTCCTCCCTTATCATTTTCCCATCTTTTCTGGAACAGGCCATTGTTTTTGGTTGGAATCTATTCTTCATTTTGCCTATGGCATGATAGAACTTTCTTATTTCAATCTGTTCCTTTAGTTCTTCAAGTTCTTGAAATTTCTTCTTATTTCACTCTCTTTTCTTTCTCTTGCACAGTCTGTTAGCTCTTCTCCTTAATTCTCTATATTGTTCCACATTATTTCTGGTTTCTTGCTGTACCATTTTTGTTCTTGCCCTGTTCTTTTCCTCTATTGCTGACCTGCAATCTTCATCAAACCACTCCTGGGTTCTTCTGTTCCTTCTTATGCCTATTATTTCCTCTGCAGCATCCTTAATGGCTTTTTCAAACCTGTTCCACCTTTCATCTTCTCCTACTGTGGTCTCTTCATTGCTCAACTTTCTGCTTAGTGTTACTTGGTATTTTTTTACTTCATCAGGGATGTTCAGTTTGTCTGTATTCCATTTCATCATCTTTCCCATTCTGTTGCCATTTGTTAGTGACAGTTTCTCTCTCATGACTGATTTTATCAGAAAGTGGTCTGAATCACAGTTTGGTTCTCTGCAGCTCCGTACATCTGTAACTGACATGGAGTGTTACTTGGTATTTTTTTACTTCATCAGGGATGTTCAGTTTGTCTGTATTCCATTTCATCATCTTTCCCATTCTGTTGCCATTTGTTAGTGACAGTTTCTCTCTCAAGACTGATTTTATCAGAAAGTGGTCTGAATCACAGTTTGGTCCTCTGCAACTCCGTACATCCGTAACTGACGTGGAGTGGCGTGCAATCACTAAAATATGATCAATCTGATTGACTACTCCATTGGCTGCAGACTTCCATGTACCCAGATGGATCCTTTTATGTGGAAAGCAGGTACTTTTAATAATCATATTATTCCTTGCTGCGAATTGGCATTGTAAGTCTCCATTCTCATTGTTTTCTTCATGTAGTGAATATTTTCCAGAAACTCCATACAGATGTTCATTCCTCCCTATTTTTGCATTAAAATCTCCTATTACTAGCATCAGGTCATATTTAGGTACTGCACCGTATACTTTTTCCAAGTCTTCGTAGAACTGTTCTTTAATTATATCCTCTTTTTCCTCTGTTGGTGCATGTGCATTAACTATTGATATATTCCTAAATTTACCTTTTAGTCTGAGTCTGCACATCGTTTCATTTATGGGTTCAAATTCTAGAAGGCTTTTCCTAACTTCCCTAGTTATTATAAACCCTATTCCAAGTTGGCCTGTTCTTTCTTCTGGTCCACTATACACCAATGAGTACTCAGGTTTATCTATCTGCCCATTCCCCTGCCATCTTATTTCCTGTAGCCCTACAATATCATATTTGAATTTTAAAATTTCATTGGCTATTTCTTTCATCTTTCCAGGCTGAAGCATTGTCCTCACATTCCATGATGCTACTGTTAGATCCTTTATCTGTTTCCTTTGCCGGGGTCGTGATACATGCTTTCCATCCAGTTTCCGAGGCTTCTGTTGAACTTCCGTAATATTCTTTTTTTTTACAGTATGGGGTTATTACCCCCATGCCCAACCCCCAACCTGGAGGACCAGAATTTGTATGCCTGTTAACCTGGTATTTCAATGGACGGCTGTCACACGTGCTGATGTTATAAAAGCTATATCCAAATTTTCAGGTTCTAAAAGTATTGGACTGTTATTGGTTATCAAATAACATAATTAAAAAGACAATATACTCAATCGCCAAACCATTAGCTTTTATTTTTAATAAATGTGTACAATTTGGAGTTTTTTCAGATGCACTTAAGGTGTCAAAAGTTGCCCCAGTTTTTAAAAATGGGGACAAACATCTTCCCCAAAGCTACTGACCAGTCTCCATTGTTCCAATATTCTCAAAGATATTTGAGGCACTGATATGCACACATATAAGCAGCTTCTTTGAAAAACACAATATCCTATGTAGCAATCAGTTTGGTTTTCGCAAAGGGAAAAACACAACAGGGGCCATCTTGGAAATCATTGAGCAAACCTTAACAGCTTTTGAAGACAATAACATGGTATCACTAGTATTATGTGACCTAGGCAAAGCTTTCGATTGCATACCTGTTGATGTACTACTTGGGAAACTAGAGTTTTATGGGGTGAGAGGGAGCACTTTAGCTGTGATAAATTCTTATTTAAGTAACCGAAAACAATTCGTTTCAGTCAGAAATATAAATTCTTGCATAATGGAAATCAGCACAGGTGTACCACAAGGGTCTATCCTTGGACCCTTCTCCTTCATTGTAACTGTTAATGTTTTACCTAAAAACATAGCCCACCTTGTCATGTGTTATGCTGACGATACAACACTACTTACCACACATCAGAACATTTTGGGTCTGAATAAACTGACGAAAGAAACACTTGATAAGGACCTGGGCTGGTTTCCATCCAATAAGATCCTGTGCAATCCTGATAAAGCCCAAAAACTTCTAATGGGAACATCAAATGAAGTAGGCAATAAGACAGTAAAACTCTTAGGTATTCACATTGACTCTACACTCTATTGGGAGGAACATGTCAACCACGAATGTGAAAAAATATCTCAAGTGGCATACCTTATCTTGAAACTAAGGGAGGTAGTGAGCTTAGAGTACCTTAGGCTGATATACTTTGGGCTATTCCAGTCACATATTTCATATGGTCTGATTATATGGGGGCACTCCCCTTATAGCAAGAACATCTTGAAATTACAAAAAAAAGTCTAACGCATAATATGTAAAAGAGGTCCTAGGATGCATTGTCGTCCTCTTTCTCCCAGACACAGAATACTCATTGTCTGTACTCTATATTAAAAATCTAAAGGTAATTTATACATACCACCTCACAGATTAGCAAGAACAGGAAATTCCGACAAAGTTAACCCACTCAAAATGTTAATAAACTGCCAGTTCATGTTCAGTCTATGGACATAATTTTTTTAAATTAACTGGTACAGCTGGCTGTCAGATCATCCATTCTATGAGATTAAAGAATTCTTTGAGATGCCTGAGGAGGATACTAGCATTTAAAAGTTGTCTGTAGTTAAACATATTGTTGTGTGGTGTGGTTAATTGTGTGTAATTACATAGTGTATGCGATAAAAAATACAATAGTATATTATATTAGATTAGAGTATAGCTTATTGCATTAACTTTTAGAAGCTACCCTATTGTAATTTCTTACAATGCCATGCTTGAAATGTATTCTATAATGTACTGACACTTGTCTATTTTGTTATTCTCTATGTACTAGTACAACCTGTATGACGAAGCCAATATCATTGTAAAATGATCTATGGTGAATAAAATTCTTGATTGTTGAATTACAGGCCCATATCATTAATGTCGATGTGCAGCAGGATTTTGGAACATACATTGTGTTCAAACATTGTGAATTACCTCGAAAATTACAGTCCATTGACACTCAGTCAACATGGCTTTAGAAAACATCGGTCTTGTGAAAAACAACTACCTCTTTATTCACATGAAGTTTTGAGTGCTGTTGACAAGGGATTTCAGATCGATTCCGTATTTCTGGATTTCCGGAAGGCTTTTGATACTGTACCACACAAGTGGCTTGTAGTGAAATTGCATGTTTATGGAATATCGTCTCAGTTATGTGACTGGCTTTGTGATTTACTGCCAGAGAGGTCACAGTTCGTAGTAACTGATGGAAAGCCATCGAGTAAAACAGAAGTGATTTCTAGCGTCGCCAAAGTAGTGTTACCCATAAGCATGGGCTACTTTAGCCCACTTTTGAACAATTTCATACGATTTACCCTTCAAACATATTGTTTTTTACTTAATTTAAGTTTTGGTAACCTTTTTATACAACTATAACATCTTATATTCTAGACGTTTCACACTTATTGACCTAAAATTGTTTTCTATTTTTTAAATTTTGGGTCAAAGTTACGCTATGGATAGGGTAACTTTGGCCCAAGGTAGTCTTTCAATAGAAATAGCGTGGTATGAAGGCAAGTGAGAAAGAAAGACCTGGGCATTTAAAAACACACATTATTTAATGATTATAATAATATTTCACACCAAGTTAAAAGTACATGGGTAAGTCATAGAGTAAAAAGTAAGTTTAAAAAAGTTAAAGTTCTTTCAAAAAAGGGATTTTTATGTTTAAATGAAATCAAGCTTTGAAAGGTCTATTTTACGATCTTTGGTGGCTGAATAACTTTTGCAGTGTCCCACCACTGGAAAATAACGTATCGTTTTCTTGGAGCCACTTCCAGAATTTCTTGGTCAGAGCCATACAGTCCACTGTCGCTCCCTCATCTGCCACAGAGAGCACCAGTCCTGGGAATCAGAGTGTGTTCCAATAAACAACAACGAATTTGTCCTTTTCTACAAGTTCCTTCATGTCTTTATTGCTTCCTTTTGGGTCTTCAACATTTGCAGTTGAGAAGCTTGTACTGGGTCTTGAATCGTCTAAGTTAATTGGTTTATCTGGTTCGTCTATTTCATTCTGCTGTTTTTGTTGGTACTGAAGGATTTCTATTGATGATAAACTTTTTAACGCAGGGACTTCCAATTTTCGACGTTTTGTTGTTTGCAGCTGAACAACTTCTTCTCTTTTTTCCTTAATGCATTTGATAAATGTTTGTCCTATTAAATCAAGATTAACAGAAGCATTTTATGAAGATGTCTGTAGTTGTAGGGTATCCTGAACAAGCTGAAACCAAACACATGCAATAGAAATATATTCACTGTTGGTACCCATTTTGCAAGCTGTTTATAGAACTTTGCCGCTAAAAATAACATATTTATAAATATACAACCTACTTTAGTCCAAAAAAAAAAAAAAAAATGTGGGCCAAAGTGGGTCATACTTTACAGGTTACTAGAACAGAATTAAAGATGTATGAAAATGGGAAGACACATTGTGTTCCACAGAGTTCTAACTACAGCATGACATAAACAACTAAAAAGAGTTCTAAAAAAATACTTACATTAGAAATTCCTGAAGAAATGAATCTTCAGCAGGAAGAAGGTTTTAAGGTTAAAATTCCGTGTGTTTACACTAGACACACAACTTGTGGTGCTGCATCCTAGTGTCAAACTGGGAAATCGCTTGAACCATCAGGCAGCTGGATTTGTGCCACCACCAGTGGAACAAACCGAAACTACTTCAGATACTGCCACAAATCACTCAACAGAACATGTTTCATTTTATTTTGCTTTTGGGCCAAAGAAGGACCCTAGGGCCAAAGTAGCCGATGTTTACGTTATAGGCCCTTTGCTGTTCCCTATCTATATAAACGATTTGGGAGACAATCTGAACAGCTGACTTAGGTTGTTTGCAGATGACACTGTTGTTTATCGACTAATAAAGTTATCAGAAGATCAAAATAAATTGCAAAACGAGTTAGAAAAGATATCTGAATGGTGAGAAAATTGGCTGTTGACCCTAAATAACGAAAAGTGTGAGGTCATCCACATGAGTACAAGAGGAATTCGTTAAACTTCAATTACACGATAAATCACTCAAATCTAAAAGCCATAAATTCAACTAAACACCTAGGAATTACAATTACGAACAACTTAAATTGGAAGGAACACACAGAAAATATTGTGAGGAATGCTAACTAAAGACTGCATTTTATTGACAAGACACTTAGAAAATGTAACAGATCTACTAAGAAGACTGGCTACAGTACACTTGTCCATCCTCTTATAGAATACTGCTGCGTGGTGTGGAATCGTTAACAAGATAGAACAGACAGAGTACATCGATAAAGTTCAAAGAAGGACAGCACAGTTTTTATTATCGCGAAATATGGGAGAGAGAGTGTCACTGAAATGTTGCAGTATTTGGGCTCGACAACTTTAAAAGAAAGGCATTTTCCATAGTGATGGAATCTTCTCACGAAATTCCAATCACCAACTTTCTCCTCCGAATGCGAAAATATTTTGTTGACATCGACCTACATAGGGAGAAACATCATCACGAAAAAATAAGGGAAATCAGAGCTTGTACGGAAAGGTATAGATGTTCGTTCTTTCCGCACGCTGTGCGAGATTGGAATAATACAGAATTATGAAGGTGATTCGATGAACCCTCTGCCAGGCACTTAAATGTCTTTTGCAGAATATCCATGTAGATGTAGATGAATTGGACAGTTAGGTTCCTTTTACGACAAGGAGTTACTGGTAGGACTCAAGTTGTACTGAGAATTGGTGCATCGTTGTACCGTACAAAGAGGGTTGTTGGATATAAGAAGTTCCAATTCTCTCATTGATTAATAGTTCATGGTTAGAAAAACAGCTACAAAAACAAAATATCATTTATCTTTCATCGTTTTAAATATGTAAGTGTTCAAAAAAATTGATTTTTCATTCTAAGCTTTACCTAAACCTCACCCTGATGATGGGGTAGGGGGAGGGAAGAGTTTGGCCGTGGGTGACAGGAGGTGTACTAGCTTCTATCGAAATCAAATCAGACGTAGGGGTCTCAGAAGGTTGGGAACCACAGTGCCAGATTGACAAAAAACATTTTAAAGGAGTTGTGTTGGAAAGTCATTCCACATGCACCTTGTTCACCTGATTTTGCACCCTTAGATTTTCACCTGTTCCACTCTCTATCTAACAATCTTCAAGGAACCTCCTTTCCCAGACGAAAATTCTCTCTCGACATGGCTTGATGAGTTTTTCACCTCAAAACCATGTGATTTCGACAGTCATTGAATTGAAAAGTCCAGTGTGGGGAAACTGTTGTAAATGGTGAAGGAAAGGATCTGTTATTGTTGACTGAAGTTTCTATTATGTGTTACTGCTGTGTTTATTATACTTACAGAAAAATGCTATGAACTTTTGCACCATCCCAATAGCTATTTTTAAACTGACAATTCGAGTGGTAATTGCTGGTCAACGCTGAAGTCCTATTTGTGGTGGAATATCAAAAAGACTTCGGGATGGAACAAAGGTTGGTGAGAATTTTGCTGATTTCTAGTAATTGGACTTTAGGTTAAAAATGCCACTGGATATAGTAGTAAAGTGATCAAAAGACAGGTTTTATTGCTCTTTAAAATAAATTATGTTTCTTTTGTACAGGTATGCTTAGATAATGCAGATGTAAATGCCATACACTAAATTAAATAATTAAATAAATGAAAGTTTAAAACTGGGAATGAAGTGAATTGTCAAGGCTAAAATTAGCTTAATTGGAATCAAATGAAATTAAGATTTAGATATCCTAAGAGGAAAATTTCTGAGGAGACAAGTATTGTGATGATAAATACCAGTCACAGCAGTCAGATCAGGAGGGTAATAGAATTTAATGACAAAGGATAATATGACTAAGATGAAGCATTTTGTGATGGAGAAATACACTATGTGATCAAAAGTATCTAGACACCCTCAAAAACATACGTTTTTCATATTAGTTGCATTGTGCCACCTACTGCCAGGTAATCCATATCAGCAACCTCAGTAGTCATCGTGAGAGAGCGAAATGGGGCGCTCTTCACAGCTTTCGAACGTGGTCAGGTGATAGGATGTTGCTTGTGTCATACGTCTGTACGCGAGGTTTACACACTCCTAAACATCCCTAGGTCCACTTTTTCCGATGTGATGGTGAAGTGGAAACGTGAGGGGATACGTTCAGTACAAAAGCGTACTGGCCGAACTCGTCTGTTGACTGACAGTGACCACCGACAGTTGAAGAGGGTCGCATTTTTAACAGGCAGACATCTATCCAGACCATCACACAGGAATTCCACACTGCATCAGGATCCACTACAAGTACTATGACAGTTAAGGGGTGAGGTGAGAAAACTTGTATTTCATAGTCGAGCAGCTGTTCATAATCACAGATCACGCCCATAAATGCCAAACGACGCCTCGTTTGATGTAAGAGGAAAAAACATTGGACGACTGAACAGTGGCAAAACGTTGTGTGGAGTGACGAATCACAGTACACAATGTGGCGATCCGATGGCAGGTTGTGGGTATGGCGAATGTCCGGTGAACGTCATCTGCTGGTGTGTGTAGTGCCAACAGTAAAATGCAGAGGCGGTAGTGTCGTCATGTATTTCATGCCGGAGGCTTGCCCCCTTGTTGTTTTTGGTGGCACTAGCACAGCACAGGCATAGATTGATGTTTTAAGCACCTTCTTACTTCCCACTGTTGAAGAGCAATTTGGGGACACGACAGTAACACTCTTTAATAGTCTGACCTCCACAGAGTCCTGACCTGAATCCAATAGAACACCTTTCGGATGTTTTGGAATGCCGACTTCGTGCCAGGTCTCACATCAATACCACTCCTCAGTGCAGCACTCTGTAAAGAATGGGCTGCATTCCTGAAGAAACCTTCCAGCACCTGATTGAACGTGTGCCTGCGAGAGTGGAAGCTGTCATCAAGGCTAAGGGTGGGACAACACCATACTGAATTCCAGCATTGCTGATGGAGGGCGTCACGAACTTGTAAGTCATTTTCAGTCAGGTGTCCAGATACTTTTGATCACATAGTGCAAATAGTAATTCTTACAGTGAACTTGTAGCAAAAAATGTTAGGAGAAGCTGAAGTTTCGACTACAGAGGCTAAAGACAATCTATAAATATTTTTATGGGAATATAATTATTTTAACAGAATCTTCCATCATTTCTTGTTAGAACAACATTATAATAAATGAAAAGCATCATATTGTAGAATATAATTATATTTTTGGTGAGAGACCAGGAACAGTGAAGAATTATCAGTGTAAACTCAAGTTGAAACTTCATGATCCATTTTTTATTTAGTTTTATGGAGTACCCATTTTTAAAAGAAAAGTGGCGGAAAGGAAACTGCAGTTGATGAAAAAGTGGGAAATTAGTAAAGTCCTTCAGGGAGATGCACACTCATTTGTGCATTATGCATGTGGAAAATACAAGGGCCCCAGCCATGTGACATTTACTTATCCAGAAACACATTTCTGATGTCACATATTTTCTTTCACTATTATTTAACTTAGTCATCCCTGTATATACACTTTTCTGTTAGATTTGTACACTTTGATGTTTGGATATGTATTACTAAAGCATGGAGTTTTGATTATAAAGAAGTATTTGGTTTTTCACCTCACACATACGCTGAGCAACCAGAACGTCATGACCACTGACCTACTGTCGATGTAAACCCGTCCAGGTGATAGCAGCGTCGTTTGGCGTGGAATGACTGCTTGTCAGACACAAGCACAGTGCATGTAGCATCAGTGAGTGAGTTGCCCATGTACAGAATGAGGAAGGCTCCTGATCTGTTTGAGCCTCACTGAGGGCAGATTCTGATAGCCTGGAGGCTCAGCATGATCATTTCGGAAACTGCACGAATTCTCAGGTTTTCAAGGACTGCCGTGGTGAGTGTCTTCAACCCATGGTGAAACCAAGGTAAAACCACATCCAGACATTGTGCAACTGGGCAGCCACCCTCGTTACAGATATTGGACAGTGCACTGGGCAGATGGTAAAACAGGTGGAAATAATATGAGATTTAAATGCTGGACAGGGTACAAGTGTTTCTGGACACTCCTAACGATGGGCCTCTACAACCGACGACCCATGCATATGCTGATATTAACACTAGAAGATCAGCAACTATGACTGAAATGGGCACGTGACCATTGGCACTAGATATTGGCACAGTCGCAGAGCATTGCATGGTCTGATGTATCCCAATACCTTCTTCAACGTGCCGATGGAAGGGAGCGAATCTGTCGTCTTCCAGGAGAACAGTTGCTTAACACTTGTATTACGGGACAGAGACAATCTGGTGGCGGCTCCATTATGCTCTCGGAACACTCACATATGCATCTATGGGTCCAGTAGAGCTTGTGCAATGCACCATGATGGCCGAGATGTAACATATACTGGTTGCAGACCACGTACACCCCTTTATACTGATCGTGTTTCCCCATGGCAGTGGCATTTTTCAACAAGATAATGCGTCATGTTACAAGGCCAGATGTGTGATGGAGTAGTTCGAGGAAAACAGTGGCGAGTACCAATCGATGTGCTGGCATTCCAGCTCACTAGATCTGAACCTGACTGAACTCGTATGTCATTGAACCTGTTGTCAGAGCTCAATCGCCTCTCTCCATGGAATTTATGGGTACAGGTGTATGCAGATGTGGTGCCAACTCCATCTAACTATCTAGCGATCTACCAAGGCCCCATTGCTTCCATGCTACGATGCACTGCTGCTGTTATCCTTGTCATGGATGGACATATCAGTTATTAGGTAGGTAGTCGTAATGTTCTGGCTGATCGGTGTACACTGATTTTATAACATTTGTGCTAGAGAATAATTCTGCCATGCCCTGATGAGATTACTTTACCTACCCTATGTCATACACACTTTTGTTTTTATATCTTTTGTCAGTTGAAAGTTCTCAATTTGTGGGACAACTGTACACTGCCATGTGCCTGGTCAACTACTCTGTTTGCGCATTTGAGACTTCAACACCTTTTACTTTTGTGACACTCGGTGTTTGACAAATAATTGCTAGTAGTCTTTTGTATCAACTTGAAGTTCAAAAAACTGTAATGTGGAGTCTATATACACACCTTGAGCACACAGTTATTTGCGAGTGGAAGATTTATTCAGCTATGTTTAGTGCAATGATACACTGATGATTATAGACATTGTTTAAAACACTACACTATGACACTTTGGTTATCTGAGAAATGATACTATGTTAAGATTACTGTAGCATACAGCATCTGCATGGTCACAGATGACGAGAACTGAAAATGCTTTACATTTTGTTTATGGGATTATGAATTATGGCTTATAGTATTAATACACAGGAGAAATATTGAGAAGGAAGTTGATTTACTCTGCTACACTCTGAGATACACTTTCTGAAATGTGAAAGAGAAGATTAAAAAACTTACTGCCAGAAACAAATGTACATGTATTTGCTTTTATGAACAGTAGTATTGCTGATATGTAGTATTGTGGAGAAGAGGTATTGATTATGTTGTGGTGAGGAAATTTTACATTGTGAGAAAGGCATTATGATACACAACTTGACACACAACATGACACATGCTTTGATACAAAGTTGATTACTAATGTCATTTACTCCTCTGCACTCATTTGCACTAGATGGTGCAGGATCTCTAAGATACGAAATGTAGGCTCTGCTTATTCGTTACCCATGTTATTAGAATTATGATTTTGAAGAACAGAGAGTAGAAAAAGTTCTATGTTTGAAGTTAGAATCAAAAGTTAGATGTCGCTGATGTTATCACATTAATAGCACACAACTTTAACCAAAGTATTTCTATACGAAAGTCATCAGATAGTTGTAGTGATGTACGAAAATATTCTTTCTTTCTTTGACACATTATACACCATTATATCTTAACAAATATATAGAAATTTTACTTGAGATTAGGTATACAAAACTTGTGAATCTAGAATTGTGATTTATATTTGAAATGTGCACTGGTGTATCTGGTATGAACACTACTGAATTACATTACTTACATTGTGATGATACTAAGCTTGGAAAGTTCCGTTAGATTCATGTGTACTTACACATACCGGAATCTTTCAAGTTGACACGTACTCTAATGATGATTTGTTACATGTTGGATGAAGAGATATAATTCTTTACTTGAGATGCTCCACATAATACAAAACAAAATCAGTCTGGGTATAAAGAGAATATGTATTTAAATGTAAATGAGTTATGTCAAGTAAATACTAATAATTGATTGGACATGCCTTTAGCAACGAGAAGAGACTTATGATTGTTAGACTGCGATTAGAGTAAACAGAGAGAGATGAAATACTGTAAATTATTGGTATAGGGATATTTATAGAACTATGAATATGCACTATGCATGAAGTGGAAAGAAATTGGGACACAAGTTGTGCCTTCCTGCCTCCAAATTAAAGTTAGGAGATATGACGAAACTGTCTACCTCATTCCAACACTATTGTAAAAATGAGCCGTATCATGAATAAAGACACTTTGTAATATGTAAGAGAAAGATGAAATGGTATTGTTCTATTATGACCACTTGGCATTAGATGATATGCTGGTTGTATAGTATTATATATATTGATTATTGTACTTTGTTGGCTGTTTTGTAGATTGCCTGAAAAATATTTGTCCAACCTGTACAGTATTTTTTGGGGAGAAGGGCAGTATTGAAATGTATCAACCTATTCTTAATATGATTCCAAGTACTTATTTAGCTTACCTGTCGGACAACACTAAAGTTAATTCAGGTTGCTTAATTAACTGTTATACCTTTACGTATGACTCATGTACGTAATTTAATCCTCTGAACACCAATTTCAATAATATTGTGTCAAAGTTCTCATCAGTATTGCATCCATTCATTGCTAGAAACATGTACATCAATTCATTTGATTACATTCATAACTGTTCGGTTACAAGAAATCAATATTATTTATTTATTTATTACTGAAAGACACACCAAAAATACTGTTTTTATTATGTTTGAAACTTGTAAAAACTCTGATTAATGCACCATCAGCTCACTATGCATTTTCTAATCATAACAACACCTGATGAGCTTAAAATCATAGAATGAAATCTTCTTGACGATGTAAACAAATCGATTATTTCGACTCTGTACTGTAATATTCATTGAAATTCAGTTCACACCAAAAAATGATGTACATATAATTGAGAAACATGTTAGGAAGATTTGGGATTAAGTTCTTTCAGGACTAATAACAAACATATAATCAGTATTTCACTTATTTTTCTTTTGAAAACGACAGATAATTATGCCAGTACAATAAATAAAAGTTGCTACCCACAACTATTCCAGCATGCTTGAAGTTTGTAGATGATCATGTATTTGACCTTATATCCTATTTTACGTATTTAAATTGTAACGATGGAATGATAATATTTTCTGTAATTCTGAACAATTTCTGCAATTGTAATTAACAAAATAACTATATGTAACAATGTTTTGGCTGTCAGCAAATGTATACAAGACCTGCAATTTAAATGATTATTGAGAACCATTACGTTTTCTGGTCCCTTTTCACTTAACAAACTTCCAGGAAACAGCATCTTCCTTAAGAGCATCAGGATCAAGACAAATTAACTACATTAATTGTTATTTTGAAGTTACTGAGATGATCCCACCAAATTACAAAAACTTTATTTATAGCCCCCATTAACGTTATGAAAAGCTGTTTGAGTTTCAGTTTATTTTATTTTTGAGAGAACATTATTTTTTCTCTCTTACTGCAATAACACCACAAGAATATTTGTGAATCACCAACAAATGAAAGCATGTGTTCTTTCTCGAGATATCACTTAGTTTTGCCCTAAGAATAGTAAAGCTGTTGACGTAACATACTATATAGATATGTATGACAAATCTAGCAACACATTAAAGATTGTATTGTATAGCCCTTAAAGTATTGTATAGTGTATATCTGAGGAATATTTTTATGATGACCTTAAAGTGTAGTTCCAGCATAAAACTCATCTTCAAGTTAAAGGCCAGTTTCCAGAGTCTCGGCTTTTTATAAAGTATTGTAATGTGTAATTTCCCAACAGTTATCTGTTTACTTTGAAAATTTAGGATTAATCAGTGGACAACAGTATAGTACTAGGTAAAACTTGTCAACTGCTGATGACTTAGACTCTTTAGACAAATATCTACATCAAGAGTTCGGCGACAAAGGCTTTGCTCAAGTCACTTTTTGTCATCTAAGGAAAGCATTTGACTCTTGGCATACTTCACTTTCAGAAAAAATAGAATTCTATGGCATTACAAATAAAAGACTTAAACTATGAAAAATGTGTTGGCAAAATTGTAAGCAAGTTGTATGTTCTGGCAAAGAAAGGTTCAATACAGAACAAGTTAAGGTAGGTGTTCCACAGAGGTCTGCACTAGCCCTACACTTTTTCCTACAAATGGTTATTATCTGTCATCTTTTATTATGTTCAATATCATACTTTGTGAAGACAATACAACTTTTCTTCACAGAAGTAATGATTTCAGTATGAAACTTTCTGGCAGATTAAAACTGTGTGCCGGACCGAGACACGAACTCGGGACTTTTGCATTTCACGGGCAAGTGCTGTACCAACTGAGCTACCTAAGCACGACTCACACCCCCTCCTCACTGCTTTACTTCTGCTAGTACCTCGTCTCCTACCTTCCAAACTTTACAGTAGCCCTCCTGCGAACCAAGCAGAACTAGCACTCCTGAAAGAAAGGACACTGTGGAGACATGGCTTAGCCACAGTCTATGGGATGTTTTCAGAATGAGATTTTCACTCTGCAGCGGAGTGTGCGCTGATATGAAACTTCCTGCCAGATTAAAACTGTGTGCCGGACCGAGACTCGAACTATCCTTTCTTTCAGGAGTGCTAGTTCTGCTTGGTTCGCAGGAGAGCTTCTGTAAAGTTTGGAAGGTAGGAGACGAGGTACTGCCAGAAGTAAAGCTGTGAGGACGGGGAGTGAGCCGTGTTTAGGTAGTTCAGTTGGTAGAGCACTTGCCCGCGAAAGGCAAAGGTCCGTACTTCGAGTCTCGGTCCGGCACACACTTTTAATCTGCTAGGAAGTTTCATATCAGAGCACACTCCGCTGCACAGTGAAAATCTCATTCTGGAATGATTTCAGTAGCTTTGAAACTTATTTTACAAAGACAATTGCTTAAGCACACTGTTGGCTTAAAGAAAATGATTTCTTGGTGCACAAAATAAACTGCAGCAGATGGTTTTTAGTTTAAAAGACAAGCTTCTGTCAGATGATCCAAGTTGGGTTAAGTATCAGCAGAATATTTGGATGCAAATTATCTTGGGGTCTATATGTATGATATATCAATGGTAAAATGGCAAGAATCATTTATTTGTTAAGGCAATTTATGGATTGTACGCTTGGGATATTGTGAACTTGAAACATATATTAGAACATCCAATTTTCAATTTTTCCAAAGCAAGTTACACAGTATTATTTTATAGGGAAACTCTAGTTGTATGCATGATATCTGAATGCTGTATAATGTACATTGTTACAATACAAGATCAGTGGATGCATATATACTCCATACTATAACACTCAATGTAGCTTAAGTGTTGTTGTTGTTGTTGTGGTCTTCAGTCCTGAGACTGGTTTGATGCAGCTCTCCATACTACCCTATCCTGTGCAAGTTTCTTCATCTCCCAGTACTTATTGCAACCTACATCCTTCTGAATCTGTTTAGTGTATTCATCTCTTGGCCTCCCTCTACTATTTTTACCCTCCATGCCGCCCTCCAACGCTAAATTTGTGATCCCTTGATGCCTCAGAAGATGTCCTACCAACCGGTCTCTTGTTTTTGTTAAGTTGTGACACAAACTCCTCTTCTCCCCAATTCTGTTCGATACTTCATCATTAGTTATGTGATCTACACATCTAATCTTCAACATTCTTCTGTAGCACCACATTTCGAAAGCTTCTATTCTCTTCTTGTCCAAACTATTTATTGTCCACGTTTCACTTCCATACATGGCTACACTCCATACAAATACTTTCAGAAACGACTTCCTGACACTTAAATCTATACTCAATGTTAACAAATTTCTCTTCTTCAGAAACGATTTCCGTGCAATTGCCAGTCTACATTTTATATCCTCTCTACTTCGACCATCATCAGTTATTTTGCTCCCCAAATAGCAAAACTCCCTTACTACTTTAAGTGTCTCATTTCCTAGTCTAATTCCCTCAGCATCACCCGACTTAATTCGACTACATTCCATTACCCTCGTTTTGCTTTTGTTGATGTTCATCTTATACCCTCCTTACAAGACACTGTCCATTTCATTCAACTGCTCTTCCAAGTCCTTTGCTGTCTCTGACAGAATTACAATGTCATCGGCGAACCTCAAAGTTTTTATTTCTTCTCCATGGATTTTAATACCTACTCCGAATTTTTCTTTTGTTTCCTTTATTGCTTGCTCAATATACAGATTGAATAACATTGGGAAGAGGCTACAACCCTGTCTCTCTCCCTTCCCAACCACTGCTCCCCTTTCATGCCCCTCGATTCTTATAACTGCCATCTGGTTTCTGTACAAATTGTAAATAGCCTTTCGCTCCCTGTATTTTACCCCTGCCACCTTCAGAATTTGAAAGAGAGTATTCCAGTCCACATTGTCAAAAGCTCTCTCTAAGTCTACAAATGCTAGAAATGTAGTTTTGCCTTTCCTTAATCTTTCTTCTAAGATAAGTCGTAGAGTCAGCATTGCCTCACGTGTTCCAATATTTCTGCGGAATCCAAACTGATCTTACCCGAGGTCAGCTTCTACCAGTTTTTCCATTCGTCTGTAGAGAATTCGTGTAGGTATTTTGCAGCTGTGACTTGTTAAACTGATAGTTCACCTGCTTTCTTTGGGATTGGAATTATTATATTCTTCTTGAAGTCTGAGGGTATTTCGCCTGTCTCATACATCTTGCTCCCCAGATGGTAGAGTTTTGTCAGGACTGTCTCTCCCAAGGCTGTCAGTAGTTCTAATGGAATGTTGTCTACTCCCGGGGCCTTGTTTCGACTCATGTGTCTCAGTGCTCTGTCAAACTCTTCATGCAGTAACGTATCTCCCATTTCATCTTCATCTACATCCTCTGCCATTTCCATAATATTGTCCTCAAGTACATCGCCCTTGTATAGACCCTCTATATACTCCTTCCACCTTTCTGCTTTCCCTTCTTTGCTTAGAATTGGGTTTCCATCTGAGCTCTTGATATTCATACAAGTGGTTCTCTTTTCTCCAAAGCTCTCTTTAATTTTCCTGTAGTCAGTATCTATCTTACCCCTAGTGAGATAAGCCTCTACATCCTTACATTTCTCCTCTAGCCATGCCTGCTTAGCCATTTTGCACTTCCTGTTGATCTCATTTTTGTGACGTTTGTATTCCTTTTTGCCTGCTTCATTTACTGCACTTTTATCTTTTCTCCTTTCATCAATTAAATTCAATATTTCTTCTGTTACCCAAGGATTTCTACTAGCCCTCGTCTTTTTACCTACTTGATCCTCTGTTGCCTTCACTACTTCATCCCTCAGAGCTACCCATTCTTCTTCTACTGTACTTCTTTCCCCCATTCCTATCAATTGTTCCCTTATGCTCTCCCTGAAACTCTGTACAACCTCTGGTTTAGTCAGTTTATCCAGATCCCATCTCCTTAAATTCCCACCTTTTTGCAGTTTCTTCAGTTTTATTCTACAGTTCATAACCAATAGATTGTGGTCAGAGTCCATATTTGCCCCTGGAAATGTCTTACAATTTAGAACCTGGGTCCTAAATCTCTGTCTTACCATTATATAATCTATCTGATACCTTCCAGTATCTCCAGGATTGTTCCATGTATACAACCTTCTTTCATGATTCTTGAACCAAGTGTTAGCTATGATTAAATTATCCTCTGTGCAAAACTCTACCAGGCAGCTTCCTCTTTCATTTCTTAGCCCCGATCCATATTCACCTACTATGTTTCCTTCAGTGTTATGGGGACAAATTATTTAATAAGCTTCCACAACCTGTACAAAATTTATTACAATAGGTGTTCAAACAAATACTACATGATTGGTTAATTGCCCACTCATCCTAGAATATAAAGCAATTTATCAGTATAACACTGTAATGTTAACAACAAACCTGTTATGTCTTTTAAATTATCAATTGTATTGTATTATGTTTATGGCATTGTCTGGTGCTGTGATAGTCTACTGATAATAACATTATTATTATTGTTACTATTATTAAAATTCTACCTTTCTTGTAAAAATGAAGATTAGATCGAACTGTAAGCAGAATTGGTTTTTGATTAACATTTCCTTTTTTTCTTTCCTTTTCCTCACATGAAAGTTTAAAATAATTATGTTATCAAAATAGCTGACTAAGCACTTGTAATAATAGAGTAGTCTATGAAGACCATAAAAGGTTGAATACGAGAAATAACTCGTGTAGTCGCAAATTTTTGTATAGCAGTAGTAGGGAGTGCCATGTAGACTATATTATAAATCCTGACCAGTAGGAACTATGTGGTGGGGAATCATCTGACAATTAACTTTTTAAGTTTCTCTTGCATAATTTGGAAAACATGGACACTAGCTAAAACATGTCCCAGTACAAAACACAATTCGATTAAATTCTCTACAAAAAGAGTTTATTAATTTTTTCTCTAGGACAAATAGTTTGTATACAGAGAGCGAGAGAATACTGAAAATCTCGCACAATATACATATGTTGCAAGCTAGGTGGTTTTCCTAGGTCAAATTGAGATAGTTTCCCGACTTGGTAGGCCACAAGTATGCTATATCAAATTGTTCGTCTCAACTTTTTCTACAGAGTATTGGTAAATTGTAAACAATTATTGTACACACAGCGTATTTCTGCTCTTGTTTTAAAAACATCCTTTCCCATTGTATTTGTAATTAGTGCAGTGGAAGTTTAGTTTCGCAGAGAAACATGAATACACAAAAACATGTAATAAACGATGTAACACAAGTAATATCATTATAGTCTTTGAGATGACACCTTTCGTGTAACAAAACCAGGTTATATTTATTTATTTTTTGTACACAGATTTCGCTTCTTTGTATTTAAAAACGCAATGTATTACAAGCCACAATCGACATTTCGTAAATCAAAGGAAGTGAAACATGTATGACAATAACAAACGCCTTTTCTTTAGTTGCACAGATGGTCCCCATCTCGAAGAAAATAAAAATGTAGAAACAACAAAGGAATTCCAGAAAACATGAAAATAATAAGAGCATGAATTTTTTGATTCCAACAATCACACTAGGGTTTGTACAATGTCGCTACACTCTTCGTAAAATGTATAAATAAATCCTGCTTTGGAGAGCACATTCTGCGTCGCACATATTCAAACAAACAACAGTCAGAAAGTTTTGGCACTTTCTGGTGGCATGAAGAAATCGCCTTATGGCCGACCAGATGGCTTCGATACTATTAGTGTGTGCGCGCGTTCCTGGATGCTCAGATGTTACTTTACAGTTAACTGTGAAACGCTTGAACTCTTCATCATTCAAGCATTTGTATCACCTAAAACAGTCGGAAATGCCAACAGCGCCAGGAAGAGTGTATTCCTTTATGACACCGAGCAGCACCTTCTTCGTACATTTGGTAACAACTTTGAAAAAGCACTTGTGGGTTTCTCTTTGGAATCCTACGAAACCCACCTTCCTGTTTTTTGTTCCCTGTGCTGTATTTACTTCTGAAAATAGCCTAGCCGATCTCGACAACGACTGCATCCCCATTAAGTTTCTCACTTTCGTTGACACGCATTTCAATACATATTTCTCTTTAGTAGCTTTTTCCAGTACATCACTGTCTTCTCATATAGCTATAGTTCTTCAGTAATAAAAAATTTCTGCGTCTTTTGACCCAGAGACAAGTTAATTGTAGAATTTTTGCGATAGTTAGCTTGTTTCCCTCCAACCAAGAAATTTTTCTAATGCTGCAACTAACTCTGTGATCAGTCTTTTTGAAGATCCACTGCACATCTTATCTCATATCCCCACCACGCTTAGGGCATTTTCTGCGACTGGCTATAAAATCGCACAATGTACACCTGTACACTACATTTGCTTTGTGTTCCATAAGGACGAGATCCTTGTAGCGAGTGGCGATAGTCAAAACTGTTATTTTCAGAGATCGGATCAGAACTGGCCACTCACTGGAATGAATAAGTTCTTTTCCATGACGCACAACTTAATCACAAAACAGGTAAAAGGAAGGCACATTGCCTTTTTACTTCAGGTCATTAACGTGTATTTTATGCGATTTGGTCCTGTTTTGAATGAACATAAAAAAGAGGAGTAATAACTTTGTGTTATGTCCCCAATAATTTTGAGATATAAAAGTTTTAAATATCGTCTGCTGTAAAAATTATAAATATTACAACAAAATCCTAACTATTTTTATCGAGTGGAAAAATTTATGAATGAAGACTGATTCTTATTTTATTATTGGAAAAATACAGTACAAGAATTATAACATAACTGTAATCTTCAGTCATCTTTTACAGCCAGTATTACCATGAATGTACCCAAAAAGGAAAAATTAACGAGCATTGACATTTATAAATAAAATGTGACCCATTTTAGTTGATGTGAGCCCGTTTTTGTTCTCAGTGCATATTTGTCCTGCTTTTGAAAATATTCGTTCACAGGCCACTGATGTTGCTGTGATACATAACACTTTTAAAACCAATTTATACAGTGTAGGCCACAGCAATTTTCTTGTTACTTAACCATTTAAGGGATTGCTGTTTCTAGGCAAATATCCCTCCGCTAAATATCTGACCAAATCTAAAACTGTTGCAGTTTCTGGGTTATGACTTGCTTGAACCTGACCAATAGTTTCATCAAACTCGTACTAGGTTGAAGAAGTTGCGCATTACTGTGGTAACTGGTTGAGAAATGAGCTATGTTTTTACTCGTTGAACAACCAACGCTTTCACTTCTGCAATAGTCTGCATATAGCAATCCTGAAATATCTTGTCTGCTGAAAATCCTTCCTTTTGAATCGGGGACCAGTAATGTTGTCTGATCAATCTGTTCATTCCTGGTGACAACCCCAAACCACTCTGATAACCCTTTAAGAAAATTGTAAACCAATGACTCTGTTTCTTGAGGAGATTCTTTATTT
The DNA here is from genome assembly GCF_021461385.2 of Schistocerca piceifrons. Taxonomy (NCBI): domain Eukaryota; kingdom Metazoa; phylum Arthropoda; class Insecta; order Orthoptera; family Acrididae; genus Schistocerca; species Schistocerca piceifrons. Next base: position 315,883,537 of record NC_060145.1, on the reverse strand, counting down.
TTGTCTTTAAAGGATTTCAGTTGCCGCTGCCTTGATCTTGGCAAGATTTTAATTTTTGAATGTGAGACTGTTTTCTATGAGGACATCTGCTTAGTTACTTCATCGAAATCTTTCAACATATTTAAAGCCAATTGCATTATCTCCCAGTCTGTATCTTTCAAGTTTAGGGTGATCGATTTCCCACATAAAATAGTGTGGCAAGAAATTATGGGATCTTTGTTTAATGTAAATCTTTGCAACATTTCGTAAGTAGATTTCCATCTGGTTGAGATATCTTTATTCAGTTTCAGTCGGTCATTTTTTAAAATTTTCTTGCATTTCAGCAAGTTCGCGCAAAGCAAAGGGTCTCGTTTCACAGTGAGAAATCGCAAAACCTGGGATATGTGCAAGTTTGAGAAGTATGGCAGTTAATTTCATATTTGACGCAATGTCTGTTATTATGGAGGTGATTTTAAAATCGATATTGTATTTGGCAATAACAGACCTTACCCAATTCCAGATGTTTTCTGCAGTGCGTCTGCCTCAGAATTGTGAGCACTGTAAAACATATGACTTTAGTTCATTCTTCATTTATTAAATATGCAGTGAGATCATAGAAACCAATGTCGTTTACACTTGGCTACACATCAGACAATAGGCAGATTGCCTTGGTCATGGCCAAATCAATTTTAATTTTCTCGTATAACTCATGATACAATATACGAATTAGAGAGTTTGGAAACGTTTTTCAACTTGGTAAATTAAAATTTAGGCAAAACAAATATTATTTTTTTTTAATTCTGTGTTTTCAACTATAGAGAAAGGATGGTATTCTCTGCAAATCATTTTTAAAAGCTCTACATCTTATGCCATACTTTTACATAATATAAATGGATTTATAAAATTAAAACATTTACTTATTGGCTGTCGTAAATTAAAAGCAGTTAGGGGTGAGGGCATCGCAATAGGAAATAAATCGGAACTTGGTCCAGAAACTGACGACACTGATGGGCGGATAGAGCTTGAGACTCAATTTGCCTTTCTGAGAGGATACCTTCACCCATGGTGGCAGCAGACGAAAGTGAGGACGGTTCACGGGAATGAATTCTTGAATTTATTCATCGACTGATGGCGACCATAATCGGCTTCCTGATCCACGTCGACCCAGATGTACTGTAGAATGCTTTGATTTTAGATGTCCCTCCAGGTTTGATGATGACCCAGAAGTGATGGAAATTATCAACTGACAGTAGTGGCATTTTTTTTTCCTCCCATTTTGATAAAATGTTACCATAATTCATCTAGTTGAAGGCAATATGGTTGACATATTGTTGTGCAGCACTGAAAAGTACGATGGAAAAATTGAAATATTTAACGTTAACACAGACATTTTAAATTATAAAACAAATATACTTGCAGCTCAGTCTATAATCATAAGTTATAGTGTAGAATGTAGGACAGTATGATCTGCGAAACCTACACCCACAATCATGCAGTATGTATCATATACGAAATGGTCTGAAGCAGTCATGGTGATTAAGGAATGCGAGTAGACAAGTCTGACAAAACACGAGGATTTCACCGCTGAAAGATAAAAATTTTGAATAATGTGAAATCCGAACTTCGTCTACATAGCATGTGAACAAGAAATGGCAGGATAATGATGTGGATAAAGCCTGGAAAAAAGCAGTGCAAATGAACTCTAAAGCATGTGCCTTAGAAGCCACGAACTTGTCTGCACATGCAACCACAGGTTCTTCCATTATGTCTGTATTGGTACTGTAGTGCATAGTTGGATATCACTTCAAACTCATTTCGACGAACTCCGCCGTATATTTCACAATATAGACATCAGTTTCTTTCTTCTACCGAACGTGGATCCGTGGCTCAAGCCAAACAAACTCTCCAGTTCCGTAAATATAGACTGCATTGTCCTAACTCCTAAAATACCACAGAAGTAACAGATGATGAAGTGGAGCAGCAGCATAAAAACGCTTTGACTTATTACTGACAGTGCTACTCACATCCAATAGTAATGAAGACGAACAAGTCGAATATACATTCGTAAATATCAAATGCCTTAACAAAATTTGCCTAATCTGCGTTCTCTACAGACCTTCGACGGTAGGCGGTATAACCTGTTTCAAAACTGACTTTTCAAAACTCTATTCGACTTAGGAGGATACGAATAATACTAGTAACATATAAATATTCTGCCCCTTCGCTCTTAAATTCAAATGTGCAGTTTCTTCTTCAAATGTAACAGTATTACAGCTTGGACATTCCCATAAGGGAGCCTATAGTCACACTCTCATAAATACAGTATATTTGCCACGACATCCACAAGCAAAGAAATTCGTACCTGAAATCAGCTCACATCATATTCTCGACTTTCTCTCTGAAATATCAGAGGAATCAACTGTAACTGACAACATACAGAGACTTTAAGTTTGTCAGTGTACCTGAACTTGCATCGGAGATGCAAGAGATAATTTAGCAGACAACTTCCATAGGCTCATGGATTTACTACCAAACTAACCTGATGCTCCCTGAAGACCAGAAACCTGAAGCGAAAACCTGCACTTTGGCTAATGGAAGAGCTAAGACAGTTGACAAAACTTAGAGACACCGCACATTGGACTTAACAAATGACCTCCTACCATTGAAAATAAAATCGATTACAAGCAGAAAGCAAACAATCAATGAGAGATAAATGACAACTAAGGCATGCCAATACATTAATCTAAACCACAAAGATCAGATGCTTTAGGGAAAACTTGTGTGATTAAGAGACACTGTAGCTGAGCCCTTTATCCCAAAAAGAAACTAGACTAGTACCTGACTTAAGCCATGAACAAATCAAAGACTTACTGATTATTTCACAGAGGTAAATCACGGCAGTAGCGAAAAATTATGTATTGAGGTGCCAATGCCGCCGAAGAATCCTTCAGGTTATCATTTACTGTGCAAGATGACTTCACAATCCAAATCACCAAGCTTATTGCTGACCCACTACTGCTCCCTAGACGTTGAAGCTCTTGCCTACATTCTTGATGGTATTGTTACCCAGTGCACTGAAGATATTTAGGAAGACCGAGAAAAATCACCAGTTTCAACCAAGAGGGCGTAACATGCAAATGCTTAATACAAGCAGAGAGAAGAAGAAGAGATATCATATTTAAAATGTTATGATGAGTTTAATAAGTTTTGTAATTATGTATAAAACTCTGGTGTGATGTAAGAGCGATCCTGCAGGCATTAATCTGCCCAAATTAAACGAATCATTAAGAAACAAACATAACATACAGGTTGTCCTAGGACCAATGGTCAATATTCAGGGATGATAGGAACGATCATTTGAAGGAAAAGCTTCATATAGACATATTCACTATTCTGAACGGTTTCTGAGATAGAACATATTTAATGTACATTGTTATTTACTTCCTTTATTATTCAGTACATTGTCAAGGTTTAGAACATACTACAGTAGAGTAGACAAAGTCGAGATGAATAATTTTATATAGGACACGTGGAATATCAAGTCTGGAAACTATTGCAGACTGGCTTACAGAACCTTCCTATGTCTCAGCACATGCACTTTGCTCGAGATTTTCATTATTTTCTCGTTCTCTTCGCTAGAGAAAAAATGAATAGGATCCTTTTACGGGAAATCTAATGCAGTTTAATTTTGTACTGCAACACGTATCCACTATGGACCGAGGATTTCGAGTTATTCAAGAAGCACTTTCGAACATGGCATATGTCCATATTTAGTTCTCTGCTTCAACTCATAGTCCCTGTCATATCCCTGACCATTCCTTCTGAGCTGTCGCGCGGTTCCAGACTGTAGCGCCTAGAACCGCTTGACCACTCCAGCCGGCTAGAGCCAATCCCTCGATAGCCTCGGGTGGCTCTGGACACCAACGATAATGACATTGTATTCCGATAGCTCTCGAAAATATTGAGAAATATATATCATTTATCAATAGTTTGGCTGTAAACTGTGTTGTCTGACGTAAAACACGTCTCAGCAGAGGAGCTGACAACAAATAAGTCCCGTATGGTTGCGGCAGCCGTGCTGTGAACGGCGGCTGTCTTTGCCGGTTCTTCGTCGTGGGACTTTGCGGACTTGTCGACCATTCTTAGAGGAACTGGTGTAAAATATCCAGGCTTGTAAGTATAGACTCTTACTTACTAAATTTCCTTTATGTTCGCCTTGCACTTCCCCCCGTTCGTCATGTCTTCTGACACTCTCAGGAAAAATACGTTAAGATTACTTGTCATGTTCAGCCTACTGCCTTGGAAATTCGTTATTGGTTATCTGATATCTTCGGCATTTCAGGTGATAATGCTGAAATCACCCATATCGGTAGTGAAAAGTATAGTGTGTTTATTAAGTTGTATAAAGATATTTTGCTGTATGTGATTTTAATGAAAACTTTAGGGAATGTTTGAATTTCGCCAGCGTGATGATTCTGTTAGTGTTGTTCACATATGTAATGCAACAGTGAACTCAAAAATATTAGAATTTTGAATCTTTCCCCAAAACTAGGAAATAATGATTTAGTATACTTTCTTTCAAAATACGGTCTGGTGAAAAGTGTTGAATTTGAAACATTGTCCCGTAGGTGCAGGATTCGGTGTTATAATGGCACACAGTCAGTGCAGATGTTCCCCTCCCCACAATACTGCATCATTACTGTAAAGCACATGTTATCTACTCAGGACACGAGCTGGAGTATCTTCGCGAAAATTGTCCGCAGGAGGCATTTGTTTTGAGGAATAATCTACAACAGCTTACTAGACAATAACTATTGTTCTGTCGTTAATGTACAGGACAACAGCAAGGCCACCCCAATGGAATGTACAGAAAAAAAGCTGATCTCATGTGATGACTACCCTCCTTTGATTAAAGAAACGAGAAAAGCGTCACTGGATGAACAGACAGGTAGCGAGGTAAGCGGAAAGAGTACTAATTTCCAATCTGCAACTACTCGTACTTCGCAAGGTAACAGCATACAAGCGGTTGGCGTGGAGATTTATCGAAAAGATAGTGCGCCCGAAACGAGAGTGGAGGATTATCTCACGAAGAACAAAAAGCGGTCACTGGAAAAGGAAAGTTCTAACTCAGGAGAAGAAAATGGTGGGAAGCCATCAGAGACACTAAGAAAGCAAAGGTCTGATAAAGCAATGAATTTACTGACCTAATCTGAGATGGAAGCAGAAAATGAAGTGCAAGAGGTGGTAGTGACATCAACCAGATACAACAGACTTCCTAAGCCTAAACCCACCAGAAAGTACTCAATAATTGATAGACAAAGGAACATAACAGCCTACAATGCAGCTATGATTGACTGAGACTTCAACTGTTGCAAATGAAAACAACAAGCAAGAAAGCAAAGCGAAACATTCTTTGAAAAATACTCTTAATGTCACTGACGAATCAGCTGAGGGCACTGCTAGGGAAACAGAAAATCACCGGTGATTCTAAGTTTCTCAAACACCAACGTGGAGCAAAATCGTCAGAGGTGAAGGTCAAACCAAATTTAACCATGGTACAATGAAGAATAAAGAGGGGAAAGTACAGTACAAAAGCACAGAAAAGATCGATATGGGAAGTGAACAAACAGAATCTGAATACAAACAAAAAATAAAACACATGAAATTAGAATATATTAATTATTAACTACATGGAAAGTGGAAGATGTCAATCAATCACTTTTACACAATAATCTTACTCGCATGGATAAAAAGTTCTCTCGTATAAGATTCCACATCAAATCTGAATAGAATCCCATGCTTTTGATTGCCACCTCCATCACCATTGCCAGAGGCCAAGTCTGACTGTCATAAAATTAATGAGGTTCACACTAATGACCAGTGGACGCAATGCAGTTGGCTAAATTACATCATGGAAAAATCAAATGCTAAAGCAACACCCTCTGCATCCATAGGCCACATATTTGCAAGATGTCGCTGTTGTCAAAGTATCGTTGTAACTGCAGCTGCCATTCTAGCAGACGAATTAAAGCAGCAGCTTATCTTATGTTCAGCTGGTTCATTCGTTGCAAATCTGGGAACTATTGCTATCTTTTTTTTTTTTAAGTAACCTTCTGCCCACTTCATACTCGTTATTTACATAGCGATATGTAGTACGAATAGTATTTTGGGAGGTCCCCCAACCCTAAATAAGTGTGCTGGTTGCGTGAAGTGTGTTTTAATTTGTGCAAAAATTACAAGTGTTGCTGTAGTTTCTTTGTTTGAAAGTGAAAACCTGTCAACTACATACTGCTTATTTATGTAGTGATATGTATTACAAGAATTACTTAAGGAGAAGCACTCCCCGATGCTAAATAAATGTGCTGGTTGTGTGAAGAATGTTCTAATATGCACCAAAAATTACAATTTATTGGCACTGAGCGAGGTAGCGCAGTGATTAGCACACTAGACTCGGGAGGATGACGGTTCAAACCCACGTCCGGCGATCCTGATTTAGGTTTTCTGTAATTTTCCTAAATTGCTTCAGGCAAATCCTTACTCATCCTTCCCTAATCCGATGTGACCAGTGACCTTGCTGTTTGGCCCCCTCGCCAAATCGACCAACCAACCAATTTATTGCCAGGAAAGTGAATTCGTCCTTTCCTCTTGAAAGTAACTGAAACAACGAGAAAGTGTGTGATGTCCTTAGGCTAGTTAGGTTTAAGTAGTTCTAAGTTCTAGGGGACTGATGACCTCAGCTGTTAAGTCCCATAGTGCTCAGAGCCATTTTTGTTTTTACCAGATAATCAACGTGTTTTGAATATTTACTCTCACTTCCGTATTTCATGCTTAATTTCTAAATGATTGACAATGACAAGTCACAGAAGATGTTAGAAACGTGAAGATGAACATTGAATTCTTGTAGGTGGCAGAATGCCAACCAAAAACCTCCACACTTACAACTTAACTTGATCTTCGTTCATTACCCACTACATCACAGTGGTCACAAGTTATCTATAGCTTTGTTCTGTATCATACAACTACTGAAACCTTTAAGCGCCGATAACTCATTATTTGACATTCAGTACCGTATCAATTAAATCTACTTTTTCGAAAGATCCTCAGTATGCTAGTATTGTGAACAGCGTTTATTTACAGGACATAAATTATAAGTTGGCTATAATATAATAAACAACCAAATAGAAGTTTGACGATATGCAGCATGGTCTCATCCAGGTGCTTCAGCCAAAGTACATCTTTGGAAGGAGTGCAGCAACAGTTCATCTCTTGATGTTATACATGAATGAGACCAATGGTAACTGCTCAGACGAACCTCATATGGGCCGATATGAATGATATAGTGCATTTTATGGCCTTAGAACTGTGACAAGAGTTAAATACAAGGAAGACGAAACCCGAATGTTGGATCCGAAAACAGATTTCGCGCAGTGATAAATCAGGGGAAACAAATACATTTAAAAAGAAATAACACTCAGAGATGAAAATGCTGTCTGCAATAGGAAACTAATTAACAGCTGGCATGCAAATATCATCTGAGTATGCGCCACTCTTCCAAGGTTTTAGAATCTTGTGATATCCGTTCATATAGGCATCTCATATAACTAAAGCCCGGTCCACACGCAACGATCTGTCTGCGCAGACATCGGCGCAGATGTCTGTACATGCAAAAGATCGCTGCAAATGTGGTGTGTTCACACGACACAAACCCCAATCTACTACTCGCCCGCCATCTGTCGGTGTAGAAAAGAAACATCAGCGACTACGCTCCCCGTAAACGTCAAAAATTTAATTCAGTTATTTTGAAATATAGAAATCGACGAAGTTCTGTTGTGGTCTGTGTTCGCAAATTGTGTTGCAAAAAAGCATTCAGACCAACCGTAGGAAACAGAGAAAGCGGTCAAATTGGTGTAGACAGTGGCTGCTAAAGCGAAAGTAGTTTTCTCTCGCAAATTTACTGCGAGAGTTGCAGAGCGAACCTAACGACTGGCGAAATTATTTAAGGATGGATGTCGAAACTTATAATTATCTCTTAAAGCTTGTAACCCCTCATATGAGAAAAAATACTTGTATGAGAAGTGCAATTTCTCCTCATGAATGGCTGGCGGTAACATTAAGATTCCTAGCAACAGGAAGGAGCTACAAGGATTTGGAATTTTCAACTGCAATATCGAAACAAGCGTTGAGTGAAATAATACCCAACACATGTGAAGCTATTTACGCTGTCTTGAAGGATGAGTTCTTTTTATAACAGTAGTTAATTTTCTATTATGTTTTCACACAAATATATTCTTTTGAATAAACTTTTGATAAACGTATGTGAAATATATTGTTTTACATTACCTTGTGTTCCGTTTCCTCGCACATTGACACTCCAATTTCATCTTCAATTGTACTCCCGCTTGGTCTTGGCGTTTCTTGATCACTAAGAAAGCCAAGCAGATCAAAATACCATAACGTTGGCTGGTATACTTGATCTACTCCTACACCAGATCTTCTAGATTTCTGAACTTTGGATAACTCTTTTCGGTAAACAGTTCGCAACCAATTTTTTTTATTACAGTTTCTCTGTTTGCGAGGCGTCAACTGCCCGCAATTTTTCAAGTATAGCACTGTATGCTGCTTTCTTTTTGCCTCGGTCACTATATTCTTTACTTTTAATCTTCCACAAACATGGGTGGTTTCTGTATAATTCAATGAATTCACTTACAAACTCTCGAGAACACTGACGAGTATCAGCCATTTTAAAGCCCTGTGCGCAAAAAATACAAACACTAGACTGAGCAAACAGCTGTTTCGCGCCAGATTTGCGGCGATCTCCTGTCCACACGCTCCAACTTGTCTGCGCAGATGTGGTTTGAACCCACAGATTTGAGAGGTTTCGCTCAAACCTCCAACTCCAACTTCCAGGTTTGCACACACCTCAGGTTGGTGCAAATCTTCTGTCCACACGCAACGATCTGTCTGTGCAGATGTGATGTGCGCAGACATTTGCGCAGACTGATCGTTGCGTGTGGACGGGCCTTAAGTTTTAGTTTAATAGCTGCCACATCACACTCTGGAATTATTTCCCATGCATAATCCACAATTTATACAATGTTTTGTCTCACAAATCACGAAATTCATATGAATCGCTTTTTCAAAGTTTCTTTATTAATTCAAAAATCTTTTAAGACTGTGGGGTACATCAATGGTTTGCACATACCACACACACACATACACACTGCTGCAGAAAACAAAACATGGGTTGCTGCTCTTGTAGTTCTATAAGCTGTAAAAGTGTACAGCCGACCATTTTTTTCTCTGTTTCAGAAATAAAATACAAAAATTTAAAAAACCCTGAAATCGAATGGCGTACAGCAGCAATTCCACCACGATAACTGCGACGGAATTAATGTATGAATGTATCTATGAATGCTTATGTTTCGAAGCACTACCACCAGGGCGCAGTGTTGTTGGGAAAGTGGCGCAAGAAAGTACAACCAAGCTGAACTTTTTGTTGCGACAGTAAAAACTAGGAGTTCACACATGTAATTGCAATGCAACTACATTATGCCACTTGCTGCGGCGACACTTTCGCTGCGTGTGTGAACCCAGCTTTATGCAAAAAGTAAACCAATACACTGGACAAATAGAGTACTCGTGTTATCACTGTAGTATGCTATTTCTAAAAGCACAGCGCTCTTTCTTGTGAAATACCAGCTGCAATTTAGAGTATACTGACAGAATTGTGAAAACTTGGCTCATACCTCAACCTGCTTTACGTTTAGAATTAGAGTTCTCAGAAGTCACAGGTATTGTATACAGGTTTCCATATACTGAATTTTGTGCTGTTATGAAGAACCGGACACCATTCAGAGCTTATATATCATGACGAAACACTTTGTGGATTATTATCACATCGCAAGACGGCAATTATATGCTGAAACTGGACATGTGGATGTTTGTAATAAATAGGCTATCTTGACATATGATAATAAATTATTATCTGAGGGATTAGACAAGATTAGTTATAAACATTTAGTGGCGAACTATTCCATGGAATTTAGAAAAAAAAGCACATATACAACAGACTGATACTAAGAATGTGGCAGGTGGGTAGGAGTTGGAGGGGGGGGGAGAAGTATTATTTGGTGGAGGAAGCGGTGAAAGACGCAGTTTCAGGCTCAATTACAACGAGAACACATCATACACTCCTGGAAATGGAAAAAAGAACACATTGACACCGGTGTGTCAGACCCACCATACTTGCTCCGGACACTGCGAGAGGGCTGAACAAGCAATGATCACACGCACGGCACAGCGGACACACCAGGAACCGCGGTGTTGGCCGTCGAATGGCGCTAGCTGCGCAGCATTTGTGCACCGCCGCCGTCAGTGTCAGCCAGTTTGCCGTGGCATACGGAGCTCCATCGCAGTCTTTAACACTGGTAGCATGCCGCGACAGCGTGGACGTGAACCGAATGTGCAGTTGACGGACTTTGAGCGAGGGCGTATAGTGGGCATGCGGGAGGCCGGGTGGACGTACCGCCGAATTGCTCAACACGTGGGGCGTGAGGTCTCCACAGTACATCGATGTTGTCGCCAGTGGTCGGCGGAAGGTGCACGTGCCCGTCGACCTGGGACCAGACCGCAGCGACGCACGGATGCACGCCAAGACCGTAGGATCCTACGCAGTGCCGTAGGGGACCGCACCGCCACTTCCCAGCAAATTAGGGACACTGTTGCTCCTGGGGTATCGGCGAGGACCATTCGCAACCGTCTCCATGAAGCTGGGCTACGGTCCCACACACCGTTAGGCCGTCTTCCGCTCACGCCCCAACATCGTGCAGACCGCCTCCAGTGGTGTCGCGACAGGCGTGAATGGAGGGACGAATGGAGACGTGTCGTCTTCAGCGATGAGAGTCGCTTCTGCCTTGGTGCCAATGATGGTCGTATGCGTGTTTGGCGCCGTGCAGGTGAGCGCCACAATCAGGACTGCATACGACCGAGGCACACAGGGCCAACACCCGGCATCATGGTGTGGGGAGCGGTCTCCTACACTGGCCGTACACCACTGGTGATCGACGAGGGGACACTGAATAGTGCACGGTACATCCAAACCGTCATCGAACCCATCGTTCTACCATTCCTAGACCGGCAAGGGAACTTGCTGTTCCAACAGGACAATGCACGTCCGCATGTATCCCGTGCCACCCAACGTGCTCTAGAAGGTGTAAGTCAACTACCCTGGCCAGCAAGATCTCCGGATCTGTCCCCCATTGAGCATGTTTGGGACTGGATGAAGCGTCGTCTCACGCGGTCTGCACGTCCAGCACGAACGCTGGTCCAACTGAGGCGCCAGGTGGAAATGGCATGGCAAGCCGTTCCACAGGACTACATCCAGCATCTCTACGATCATCTCCATGGGAGAATAGCAGCCTGCATTGCTGCGAAAGGTGGATATACACTGTACTAGTGCCGACATTGTGCATGCTCTGTTGCCTGTGTCTATGTGCCTGTGGTTCTGTCAGTGTGATCATGTGATGTATCTGACCCCAGGAATGTGTCAATAAAGTTTCCCCTTCCTGGGACAATGAATTCACGGTGTTCTTATTTCAATTTCCAGGAGTGTAGGTCAACCTTTGACACACTCAGGACTTTGCAGCATGAAAGAAGGGTGAAAATGAAGGGACACCGATTTTAGCTTACACATAGAAAAAGGCTACTGCAGCTGTAATTCTTCTTAAAAATTTATCATTTGGGGAACCTGTTTCGCCACTAAAGAAGTGTCATCTTCAGGCCTCTGTACATCAGAAATCGAGAAATATACAACACAGTGTAAGTCCAGTGTATAAATGTCAAAGATATGTTTAACACCTGCAAATTTCATGGAAAGCTTGCAACAGTTTAGACTGGGGAGGGAGTGTACAGGGGAACAGTGGCATCTTAGTGAGTATATATGAAAAGAGTTTCCCTAAGAAAACAGTGAAACATAATTGTAAGAAATCATCTAACAACCTATGGTTTACCAAAAGAATAAAAACTTTTGTGAGCAGAAAAGAAAAATGTATCTTATAGCTAGAAGGAGTAATGATCCAGAAACATTCAAATATTATAAAAACTGCCACACTGTATTAAGAAAAGTTATTAAAAAGTCCAGAAGTATGTGCATTATGACTGTGAATAACAACTGACAATAAAATTAAAACAGTTGTAATGTTGTTTAATGGGAAACAGGGCAACTAAGAGAAGAGGAAGACTGCATTTCTATCAGATTCAATGAAAAGTTAGTTAACAAAAAGTCAATAGTAGAAAATATTTTTAATAATAATTTGTAAGTGTTGTAGAGAAAGTAGGATCCAGCTATTCATTAGAAAATGTAAGACTGTGCATTGAAGAGGCAATACCTATGCAATTTTTAAAACCGAAATTCAACCCACCTCTCCTTCAGAAATTAAGAAAATAATAAATTCACTCAAAAGTAAAATCTCACGTGGGATTGATGGCATTTCCAACAGAGTGCTAAAAGCTTGTTCCCAACCTCTTCAAATACTGTTCACTCTCCTCCCACAAATCTCCTGACTAACTCTCCAAACACTGCACACTCATGTCTCAAAAATAATACTCCTCTGAACTCCTTTTTTCTATCTCCTACAACACTGTATGAAATTGAAGATACTATTAAAAAAAAAGTCAAAAAGATTTATTCTGCAAGGAATGATCTGATACCCTGTATCTTACTTCATAAGTGTTTAAATTACATCAGTGGACCCCTGTCAAATATCATAAATACCTCATTTCTAGAGGGAACATTTCCAAACCAGCTAAAACTTGCTAAAATTATACCTCTCTACAAGAAGGGAGAGAAAACGGATCTGACAAACTATAGGCCAATTGCTATACTATCTGCCTTCTCAAAAATATTTGACTATGTAATGTTAACTAGATTAGAAATATGTTTAAATTCTAACAACATAATCACATCTTCCCAATATGGATTTCGGAAAAATAGGTCCACCACACAGGCTCTGTATGCATTTCTAGAAAAGCGTTCAAGTTTCGTTGAACATAAACAACCTGCTGTCGGTATATTTCTTGATCAGTCCAAGGCCTTTGACATGGTCGACCACAAGCTGCTGCTTATAAAACTCCAAACTATGGGATTAGAGGTGTAGTCCACAATTGGTTCCATAGCTACCTTAGTCAATGAAAGCAATATGTAGAAATAAGAAAATCAGAGACATTAATGCACTGCAGATCAGATATACATGGAGGTAAGAATATTCTTACCTCCATGCAGATATACTACATACAACAAATGGCGTCCCTCAGGGATCTGTCCTTGGCCCTGTTCTTTTCATATTGTTCATAAATGATCTCCCAGAACACATACCAAATGCCAGCTCCTTTCTGTATGTGGACGACACAAATATCCTGATAACCAGTAGAGATGACACATTGCAAGATGCAGTTAATGAAACTACTTGTCATTTACAATCGTGGTTTGAAGAAAATAGACCACTCATAAATACTCAAAAAACTGTAAGTATGAACTTCCATACTAGACAAAATCTGACCCCCTTCAATGCAGTTATAGTTATCGGCAAAGATGACATTACGAACAGGCAGGACACCAAATTTCTTTCAATCAGTAACACACTAAATTGGAAACAACATATTGAGGCATTGTCACAAAAGCTTAGTAAAACCTGCCATCTATTACGATCATTAAAAGACACAGCCAGTGTAGATACCTTGAAGCTGGTGTAGCATGCCTTGTTTGAGTCTGTCTTGAGCTATGTCCTAATCGTATGGGGAAAGAGCTCTGATTCTCTCACAATTTTCAAGTTACAAAAACAAGTAGTAAGACTAATGAAATGTGAAAAAAGAACTGAACACCGTAAACCACTATTTCAACATCTAGAAATCCTGCCACTGCCATGCCTCTATAAATTGGAACTAGCTTGTTTTACAGTACAGCACTTGGACGCCCTCGACAGAAATGCAGACTGCCACACACATGACACCAGAAACAAAACACAGTTACAAATTATAGCCCACAACACAAAATTATATGCGAATGGGGTTAAATCTATGGGCATTAAAATATACAACCACCTCCCAACAGATATAAAAACAAGCAAAAACCCAAAAACAATGAGAATTAAATTAAAGGAATTGCTACTAAATCACTGTTACTATTTTGTACATGAATTTCTTGAAACAAAATTTTAATTACTTGCAATAAGCTGTTTATTCAGTTGTAGATGTTTCTACTTAGTAAGATAATTTAATTATTGTATCTTATCTATATTCTGTCTGTATCTCATATATGTATTCTGCTATGTCAACTATGAACCACAATATGTTAATTACTTGTAATAAGCTGTATATTATTCACTTGTACATATTTCTACGTAGTAAGATAATTTAATTATTGTTTGTTACTCATATTCTGTCTGTATCTCTTATATGTATTCTGCTATGTGCAGTATGTACCACTGTCATCTCTCATCACACGCCACCTTTTTTATGTTTTGTCTATATATCCTATTTGTATACTGCTATGTCAGTTATGTACCACTACTGTCATCTCTTGTCATATACCTTCTTAACATAATTTTTCAAACTGGCTTGTCCTATATCATGATGTACTTTGCTGTACAAATTGTATGATCTACAGGACCAATAATAAATAAATAAATAAATAAATAAATAAATCAAATAAGTAGGTTTGGCCAGTACTTACCTCAGCTCAGTACAGCCGATAGATACACATAAAACAGAACTGAAAATTTACATTCCTAGCTTTCGGAACTTTGTTCCTTCATCAGGGAGGAGAGAGGGGAAAAAAGGGAAGAAGGGAAAGTGGATTCAGTTACTCACAACCCAGGTTATGAAGCAACAGGGAAAGGTAAACAGGGAGGGTGCACGGATGGAGGCATGGTTGTCAGAGGGAAGCCAAAGATATTATCTTTGGCTTCCCTCTGACAACCATGCCTCCATCCGTGCACCCTCCCTGTTTACCTTTCCCTGTTGCTTCATAACCTGGGTTGTGAGTAACTGAATCCACTTTCCCTTCTTCCCTTTTTTCCCCTCTCTCCTCCCTGATGAAGGAACAAAGTTCCGAAAGCTAGGAATGTAAATTTTCAGTTCTGTTTTATGTGTATCTATCGGCTGTACTGAGCTGAGGTAAGTACTGGCCAGCCCCTCTATCTCTTTGTTAGTATTTGTTTCACATGTTATATGAGATTTTCCATTAATCATTTAAATAAGTAGGTTTCTCAGCCACATATGTAGTAGCTCACTGAAACAGGGCATTTTTCCAGGTAGACTGAAATATGCAATTGTTAAGTCATTACATAAGAAAGGGAATAGATCTGATATTAACACCTACCAACCAATCTCAATTCTGACAGTTTTATCCAAAATTCTTGAAAACATAATGTTTTCAAGAGTAGCTCCACAATTTGTAAAAATGAAGTACTAACAAAATGCCAGTTTGGTTTTCATAAATGCTTTTCAACAGAAAATTCCATATATGGTTTCACTGATCAAGTATCAAATGGTCTGAATAACCAAACATCACCAATTAGGACATATTTTGTGATATCTCAAAGGCTTTTAACTGAGTGAGTAATGAAATTATTGTAAAATAAGCTTGACTATTGTGATATGAGTGGGACTGTGTACAAACAGTTTAATTCTTATTTGACTGGAAGAATGCAGAAGGTTGGAATTAACACTACAGATAGTCTGCAATAGGCAGAGTCCTCTAATTGGGAAGGTGCAGAAGGTTGAAATTAACACTACAGATAGTCTGCAAGAATAAGTAGAGTCCTCTAATTGGGAAAGTGTCAAGAGCAGTATCCCTCAGGGTTCAGTCTTGGGTCCCTTATTGTTCTTAATATATATTAATGACTTGCCATTCTATATTCATGAAGATGCAAAGTTAATTCGTTTTGCTGATGATACAAGTATAGTAATCACACACAAAAAACAACAATTAGCTGAGGAAATTGTAAATAATGTCTTTCAGAAATTTGTTAACTGGTTCTCTGCAAAATGACTCCACTAAATTTGGAGAAGAAACGGGATATACAGCTCTGTACAGTAAACCATAACACAATTGACAAATATAGACTTTGAATAGAAGTCTATTGCCACGGCAGAATATTCATAATTTCTGGGTGTGAAGATTGATGAAACATTGAATTGGAGGGAACACACAGATGATCTGCTGAGATGTTTGAGTTCAGCTACTTATGCTATTAGGGTCATTTGGTAATAAACATGTCAGTAAATTGCCTATTTTCATTCACTGCTTTCATATGGCATTATATTTTGAGGAAATTCATCACTAACAGAAGAAGTATCCATTGCACAAAAGTGTGTAACCAGATTAATAGCTGGAGCTCACCCAAGGTAACCTTGCAGACATTTATTTAAGGAATTTGGGATATTCACAGGACCTTCAAGGTACATATATTCATTTTTGAAATTTGCTATTAATAGTAAAAAGACGAGGGCTATTAGAAATCCTTGGGTAACAGAAGAAATATTGAATTTAATTGATGAAAGGAGAAAATATAAAAATGCAGTAAATGAAGCAGGAAAAAAGGACTACAAACGTCTCAAAAATGAGATCAACAGGAAGTGCAAAATGACTGAGCAGGGATGGCGAGAGGAGAAATGTAAGGATGTAGAGGCCTATCTCACTAGGGGTGAGATAGATACTGCCTACTGGAAAATTAAAGAGACCTTTGGAGAAAAGAAAACCACTTGTGTGAATATCAAGAACTCAGATGGAAACCCAGTTCTAAGCAAAGAAGGGAAAGCAGAAAGGTGGAAGGAGTATATAGAGGGTCTATACAAGGGCGATATACTTGAGGACAATATTATGGAAATGGAAGAGGATGTAGATGAAGATAAAATGGGAGATATGATACTGCATGAAGAGTCTGACAGAGCAGTGAAAGACCTGAGTCAAAACAAGACCCCGAGAGTAGACAACATTCCATTAGAACTACTGACAGCCTTGGGAGAGACAGTCCTGACAAAACTCTACCTTCTGGTGAGCAAGATGTATGAGACAGGCGAAATACACTCAGACTTCAAGAAGAATATAATAATTCCAATCCCAAAGAAAGCAGGTGTTGACAGATGTGAAAATTACCGAACTATCAGTTTAATAAGTCACAGCTGCAAAATACTACACGAATTCTTTACATATGAATGGAAAAATTGGTAGAAGCTGACCTCGGGGAAGGTCAGTTTGGATTCTGTAGAAATATTGGAACATGTGAGGTAATACTAACCTTACGACTTATCTTAGATGAAATATTAATGAAAGGCAAACCTACGTGTCTAGCATTTGTAGACTTAGAGAAAGCCTTTGACAATGTTGACTGGAATACTCTCTTTCAAATTCTAAAGGTGGCAGGGGTAAAATACCGGGAACGAAAGGCTATTTACAATTTGTACAGAAACCAGATGGCAGTTATAGGAATCGAGGGGCATGAAAGGTAAGCAGTGGTTGGGAAGAGAGTGAGACAGGGTTAATGCCTCTCTCCGATGTTATTCAATCTGTATATTGAGCAAGCAGTAAAGGAAACAAAAGAAAAATTCGGAGTAGGTATTAAAATCCATGGAGAAGAAATAAAAACTTTGAGGTTCGCCGATGACATTGTAATTCTGTCAGAGACAGCAAAGGACTTGGAAGAGCAGTTGAATGAAATGGACAGTGTCTTGAAAGGAGGATATAAGATGAGCATCAACAAAAGCAAAACGAGGATAATGGAATGTAGTCGAATTAAGTCGGGTGATGCTGAGGGAATTAGATTAGGAAATGAGACACTTAAAGTAGTAAGGGAGTTTTGCTATTTGGGGAGCAAAATAACTGATGATGGTCATAGTAGAGAGGATATAAAATGTAGACTGGCAATGGCAAGGAAAGCGTTTCTGAAGAAGAGGAATTTGTTAACATCGAGTATAGATTTAAGTGTCAGGAAGTCGTTTCTGAAAGTATTTGTATGGAGTGAAGCCATGTATGGAAGTGAAACATGGACGATAAATAGTTTAGACAGGAAGAGAATAGAAGCTTTTGAAATATGGTGCTACAGAAGAATGCTGAAGATTAGATGGACAGATCACGTAACTAATGAGGAAGTATTGAATAGAATTGGGGAGAAGAGGAGTTTGTGGCACAACTTGACAAGAAGAAGGGACTGGTTGGTAGAACATGTTCTGAGGCATCAAGGGATCACAAGTTTAACATTGGAAGGCAGCATGGAGGGTAAAAATCATAGAGGGAGACCAAGAGATGAATACACTAAGCAGATTCAGAAGTATGTAGGTTGCAGTAAGTACTGGGAGATGAAGAGGCTTGCACAGGATAGAGTAGCATTGAGAGCTGCATCAAACTAGTCTCAGGACTGAAGACCTCAACAACAACAACTACAACAACAACAACAGATCTCAGTCCAAAAATAATACCAAAGTGGATAGCTACAACACTATAAGAAAGGATGATCTTCACTATTCTGGGTTCAATGTGACTTTGGCACAGAAAGAGGTGATTATGCTTCCATAAAAATCTTTGGTCATTTGCCAAATTGCATTAAAAGTCTGACGGATAGCGAATCAGCATTTAGAAACAAATTTTAAAAAAATTTGAATGTCAACTCTTTCCACTCAATAGATGAATTCTTAGATCTGAAGTAACAATTATAAAAGACAAGAAAAACATTATGTCATGCAAGGCAACCTTATCCACATCATTACAAAATGTTATATTCATAATATATGGAACAAGTAATAATGTAATATAATGATAAGCTAAAATCAATAAAAAGTTGTTAAAACTTATACAACATACTAGTATTCATGAATAGATATGTGGAACTAGATGTGCAAATGATATATAATAAAATATACATACAGTTATAATAGAGCAAAACATTCCACGTAGGAAAAATATATCTAAAAACAAAGATGATGTGACTTACCAAATGAAAGTGCTGGCAGGTCGACAGACACACAAACGAACACTGCTGGCAGGTCGACAGACACACAAACGAACACTATGTATGTTTGTGTTCGTTTGTGTGTCTGTCGACCTGCCAGCACTTTCATTTGGTAAGTCACATCATCTTTGTTTTTAGATATAAAATATACATACAGTTAGATACAACAGTATAACAGAATTAAAATAAAAATGAAATGATAACAAGTAAGTAGTATGTTCTAGTTAGTGCGTATGGTCTCATCACGAAATTAGACATGGAAAGTATCAAAAAACATACACACGTACAAATGAATTCTGTGGTTTTTTTCTTTTTTTCGTATAAAAAATAAAATATGGAATCTGTTGATAACATGTAAGTTACAATATGGAATCTGTTGATAACATGGAAATTAAAAAGAAACCTGTGTGGATGAAAACAAAGTGATTAAAACTCTCTAATTTAATGTACACTTAGGTGACAAAAGTCATGTGATGGCAATATGCACATATACAGATGGCGGCAGTATAGCATGCACAAGGTATAAAAGGGAAGTGTGTTGGTGGACCTGTCAAAATGTTTTGTTAGCTCAGACAAGTGCAAAAGCAACATTAAGCCAATAGGAGCAGGGATACCTCAGGGTTCTGTCCTGGAGCCCATATTGTATAGTATCTATACTGATGATATCCCCAAACAAGAGAACACTCATCTGGCACTCTCTTAAACTGATGCAGCTGTCTACACCAGTCACCCAAACCCCAATTATATAGTCATGCACCTTCAGCAGCATCTTGAGGAAGTCATTCAGTGGTGCAACTTTGGGAAGATCAAAATTAATCCCAAAAAATGCAGTGCCGTCATGTTCATTACCAGGAGGAGACCTCCCAACCATCAACTCTCTAGATGGACAGGATCTCCCCTGATATGGATCAGTAAAATATTTAGGTTTCAAAGTTGATCACAAACCAATTTGGAGTTTACACATTACTGATGGACGAAATCAGTGTTTGGGTAGGCTTCATCAGTTATACCCACTGATCAAGGGCAATGGGTTAGCAACCAAAGCCAAACCATTAATTTGGAAGACCATAGTGTTTCCTGTTATATTGTATGGCTGTGATGTCTGACACATGGCTGTTGATACTCACCTGCGCGAACTTCAACTGCCTCCAAACAAAGCATTTACAATCATTACAGATGCAATCTGGTTTATTCCTAACATACACATACACCAAGACACAAACATATGATTCATCACATCTATCATACAAAAACACACACAGTCATTTTACAACGCAGGTCACATCACCATTTCATCCCACATCATCATTAGGTACAGACCCAAATCATGTTAACTATAATCATCATTGGAATATTACTACTCACTAATTCCAAGTATAGCACACAGTACATAGTAGCAATAAAACTGATAACATACTAAGAACAGAATTCAGAAAGACAAAAGAAAAAGACATATGTAATGAAAACCCTCATTCCCAATCCTTATCTTAGATATAAGGCATTAGGCATAGTCCACCAGACTATCAATCTACATGGACAGTTGTCCAGACATCCATCAGGCAAAGAGCTATCACTTGTACTCAGGTGATTCATATGAAAAGGTTTCTGGCGTGATTATGGTCACATGACGGGAATTAACACACTTTGAACGTGGAATGGGAGTTGGGGATAAATGCATGGAACGTTCCATTCCATAAATTGTTAGGGAATTCAGCATTCTAAGATCCACAGCGTCAAGAGTGCATCAAGAATACCAAATTTTGGGCATTACCTCTCATGGAGGGTGCAATGGCCAACTACTTTCAGTTAACGACCAAGAGCGGTGGTGGTTGTGTAATATTTGCCAGTGCTAACAGACAAGCAATACTGAATGAAATAACCACCACAATCAATGTGGACTGTACAATGAATGTATCCAATAGGACAGAGTAACAAAATTTTGTGTTAAAGGGGTATGGCACCAGACAAACGATCCGAGTGACTTTGCTAACAATACGATATCACCTACAGTGCCTCTCCTGGGCTTGTGACATATACTGGTTGGAGCCTAGATGACTGGAAAACCATGGCCTAGTCAGATGAGTCCTGATTTCAGTTGGTAAGAGCTGATAGCAGAATTCGAGTGTGGCACAGACTCCACAAAGCCATAGACCCAGGTTGTCAACTAGGCTGCTAGTGGGTCCATAGTGATGTGGCCTGTGGACCCTCTGGTCCAACTGAATCAATCATTGACTGGAAACAATTATGTCGGGCTATGTGGAGACCATCTGCAGCCATTTGTGAACTTCATGTTCTCAAACAATGATGGAATCTTTATGGATGAGATTGTGCCATGTCACTAGGCCACAATTGTTCACAACTGCTTTGAAAGGCAATCCATATAATTCAAATGATTTGA
The DNA here is from genome assembly GCF_021461385.2 of Schistocerca piceifrons. Classification (NCBI taxonomy): domain Eukaryota; kingdom Metazoa; phylum Arthropoda; class Insecta; order Orthoptera; family Acrididae; genus Schistocerca; species Schistocerca piceifrons. The sequence goes on along the minus strand of NC_060145.1, from coordinate 315,862,156 downwards.
CCACTCAGACTGCCCCACATGAATCCCAATGGACATTTATGAGACATAATTGAGAGGTCAGTTCATGTACAAAATCATGCACCGGCAGCACATTCACATTTACAGATGACTGTAGAGGCAACATGACTCAGTATTTTTGCAGAGGACTTTCAATGACTTGTTGAGTCCATATCATGTTGAGTTGCTGCACTATGCTAGCCAAAGAGGTCCAAAACGATATTAGAGGTATTCCACAAATTTTGTCAGCTCAGTGTAAAGTACGAAACGCACCAATGTGAATAATTATAAGTGACTTTCATATAACGGGATACAATTCACAAAATTGTCTCAAATTGTAGCTCTATTATAAAAGAATATGTTCCACCTGACAAAGAACACAACAGTCATCAATTATTATGTGTGAGAGAGTACAAGGATGAAGTGAAGAGTAAGAAATTAAAAGTCTACAAGGCAACCAAAGCTCAGTTTTTTAGGGATCTGTCAAAATGGTTAATGCTATTTTTGTGGAGCCTTTTTGCTCTTGTCTTTGTCTGTCTGTCTGTCCTCCATATACAATTCAGGGTTAGCTTGTTTAAAATAAAGTATTTTCATTCATGTATTAAAAGTGCCATTTCCTACATTTTGTAAATAAAACATGGTTTTATTAAAGTGGTTTAATTAATGTTTTAAAAAATTAAAAAAAATTGTATTTTTACCCAGCTATGGAGTAGAACTCATGTGAAAGGGAGAAGGGATGTTCAATTAAAAAAAAAAAAAAAAAGGTCTTATGTTATTAACTGACATCCCCTTATGCTATAGTCACATTGCTTGTACCACAGATACTACAACTTGATGCACTTTCTTCATAACATTAAATTAAAGAGTCTAATTCCCTTTTAGAACTGTGGTTTGTTTTCATCTGCATAGATTTCTTTTTTCCTTGCAAGTTATCAACAGATTCCATATTTTATAATTAATTTAAAAAATAAAATAAAACAAATAAAACACTGTAACAATGTTAGAGAAGGAATGTTGCTACTCACCATATAGCGGAGATGCTGGGTCGTGATAGGCACAACAAAACGATAAAAGATTCACAAAATTATAGGGCCTTTGTCAGCAACACACACACACACACACACACACACACACACACACACACACACACACACACAAAAGCAAACCCAACCTGCACACACGTCTGCAGTCTCAGACAACTGAAACCACACTGCATTGTCTTGTATGTCTGTATGTTTTTTGTTACTTTCAATGTCTAATTTCGTGATGAATCATTATATTGAGACTTTAAAAATAAACATTCATCACTCGATTTTGCTGTGCCTTTGTCCTATGACCCCTTAGTCATGCATTCCTAAAGTCAGCTCATGTGTTGGGGTATATCCAGTCTTTTGAGTCTGCCACATTTTCTTAGGTTCTCATTACCAGTAGTCTGTTTTTTCTCAACCCCTTTTCAGGAACCAGTCTACGATCTCTCAACTCATCATTCGTATATATCATTGTACCTATGCTTCTTGGAGTGCATTATGTTACTGATGTCAGTTTTCTCTTTCTCAAAATGCAGCCAGGGCAAACCATGTTTACTGAACCCCTACATCTATGCAAAGACTGAACAAATTTAGACTGAAGTCATTTAAGTCAAAGTTGTTTCAGTTAAAGGTATATCAGTTTAATATAGTATGCGTGTCACAACAAGGCCCTAACCAGGATTAGGTTAAATGTATTATATTGTTTACTGTTGTTCCATAGTTGGAGTCATGAACAACAGTGAAAGAGTTAAGGCTCATTCTTCACACCTGATTTCATACATTCTCCAACAGCCAATGAGCATTCAGTAGTGTTATGAACACACTGCTATGGACGTCACAGCGACTGCGAACATTAAATGTGATCATAGCTAGTTATTCAGTGAATTTTTATTCCATTTGTTGAGTGAGGGTTGTTGTGGCTGATGTTGGTGCATGACAAGTTCTATGTAAGCAAGCGAGAGATATAATTTGTAGGATACAAGCACTATTCAAATGTGAAGCCTCTCTATGTGCTCACTGCAACTGTTTCTTGGAACTGGCAAGACTGTTTCCACACCTGTGCCTTGACATGCCGACTGCTATTATTCATGAACAGGATTATATTACATGTCCATAAAGTAAGGAATTAAGTATGAAGTTTTGGAACTTCATAGTTGGTTGTGATGAATTTTAAGAGATCAAAAAGTAAAATGTTAACTGTAAATAGTAGGAGAAAAGTAATAAATACAGTTAAAATCCTGGCCTATATGTGACTCAGAACAACAAAGTGACTGACAGTTGTGTATGGAAAGGGGAGAGGGTATGTTGTTCATTCACCATTAGAAACAAGCACAAATGGATCTGGTAGCAGCAGCTGTTCAGTTCCATACACATACTGGTACACTCATTTGTAGACCACTAACTTTGCAGTATTGAGTTCACTTTGTAGTATATTAATAGTCTTATCACTTTCCTGAGCAATTTCACTGTTTACTTCACACATTCCATAAAATAAAGGAACCCCCGTAGAAAAACAAAGCACGTAACAACAAATCACAACAGTCAGCTCACAGGCTACACATGTGTGCAGTTGAGGAAGTAGAACAATATAGCAACTACACACAGAACAGGAGGTGTCAGAGAACTCTTGCTGTGATTTATTGTTGCAGTGGTAGCAGCCTTGTTACTTTATTTGCTGTATTTGTAACTGATTTAAAATGTTCACACTGAGCCAGTAGGAATTTAAGCAAATATGATGTTCCTCTGATGTCAGATTTGGGATGAAGGTCTCTGTCATAAGGGAGAAATAGAAATGGAAAATAAGCACTTACCTGCTGCCACAATAAATATTATACTTTGAACTAAGAAAGTACAGTGAAGCATAAAGGACTGATGAACTTTTAACACTAACCTTGTCCCATACCGTGGTGAAGCTTAGAGGTACTTGATAAATTGTATGTAATTGTGATATTACACTTCACAACTAATTTATGAATGTATAATGATATCTGCTCATGGTTCACAGGTGATGATTAAGGAAATGCTGTCAAAGTGTTTATTAAGATCAGGAGGGTTTCTTTAAGCAAATAGTAATGTGAGACCAAAACTATTATTTTGATTTGTTCAAGTAATGATGTATTAAACATTCATCAAGGTGATACATCTATCAGCATTTAATGCAACCGGATTATTCATTCATTCACACTCCACAAATCCCATTAGGAAGGAAAGCCATCAGAGATGTGGGAGAAGTCTACCGGTAATTATAGTTAGTCAGTTTTTTATATGTACCATAGTTCATAATTTTGAAGTCTCACTACGATACGGATTGAGTCATTTTTGCAATAATTACAGTATATCTTGTAAGTGGAAAAATATGGCAATGTGCTGACTGTTTACATGAGTTATTAAGATTTCTTTTCCTTTTTTCCAAGCCTACAGTAGTTTTACTTAACTACTCCCCCCCCCCTCTCTCTCTCTCCCTCCCTCCCTCCCCTCCCCCTCCCCCTCTCTCTCTCTCTGTGCGCCCCCTCCCGAATCGGCCCTTGCCACTATCAGCTGCCTAAATTTCTCGCATTTACAGCATCTGGATAACACAAATATTAGCGCTATGTGACTTTTGTATCTAAGTATCCTAATAAATTGTAGTCAGAGCCCTAATAAGGTATTGTTTTACTTCATTTTTAAGTGATTGGGGCTTTCCAGTTTCGTGCCTCATGTCCACTGACAAACTGTTATAGATTTTTGCACTATAAAATAAAACTCCATGCAAATATGCAAAAACATCTATCCAGGATAGTTTTGGTTGTGTAATCATAGTGTGGCAATTATTTTGTTGATATGTATGTAGCTTCAGTGGTGTTACAAGTATTTAAAGTCAGGTAATCATGTTTCTAATAAATAAATCATAAAAATTGGACCTGCACTCTATAGTGGAATGCATAGCATGCCACCTTGTGAGACAGACACAAATCGAATCTGGGTGGTGGATTAATTACAGTGGTCTGCTGCACACTCAAGCATGAGTGTGATTTTTAGGCAGTTTCACACACTCATTCAGGCAAATGCTATGCTGCTCCCCAAATTCTGCCTCTGAGAACACAATACACAAACAATTGCAGTACACACAAAACAAAGTTCACAGACTGGTGACATACATCCTATAGTTTACCTTGATGACTGTGACATTAAGAAGGGCATCTAGCCACAGAGTTAAATAATAAAATCTGATATATCAAATTCTGAAAAAGTTGATCCGATACCAGCTGGGATAAATGCTAGAGAAAAGCAGAAATAAGAAGAAATTATAAACAATGTGACATATTCTGATAAACACCAATTTTTGGAGAGGGCAGTTCCCATTAAAATGAGTACCATGTACATAATGGTATGTGTAATGGTTGAGAAAATGATAGATACTGTTGAAAAAATACATAATTTTTATTGTTGTCATGGTTACTCCAAAACTAATTATGTAAATTATGTTGCATTTGATGCCAATGGGTGCCAAATTCATTCACAAACACATCAATAGTTTTAGCTTTTCTGTGTCCTAGATTTTAAAACACTTTCAGGTTTTGTGTTTTGACTTTGAAGTCACACACACACACACACACACACACACACACACACACACACACACACACACACAATGTGCAACACTCTTGTTGTAGCAGTGCAGTGAGACTCTTTGTCCAGAAGTTCAAGGAGTCAGTTGCTACAGTGGTTGTACATAACCGATTTGTGTAATAGGTTGGCCAGCATGTGGCTGTGTGTTTCAATAAAAGAAAATATTCATTGATTTATAACAGTTAGAAAAGCTTATATGAAAATTTTGTCAACCTGCATAGGTTACTTTAACTTTTTCGGTGGTTGTACAGTATAAGACATACTTAGCAAATTTCACCCACAGTCTGGACTTATAGAATTGTGAGCTGTAGTGCCAAACTCTGACTTTGTTTCATGATTGTCCTCAAAGATATCTGAATCTGTTTCAAGATTCATTGGGACTAGTGCAGTTTTAAGTGAAGAATTGATACTTACATAAAATCAGCAGTTTTGCAGTGAGAGACTTTGACTTTTGCATCAATTGGTCATCTCAGACATAGAGTTTTGACATGTCTCTATGCTTTCAGACTTTAATTATTATTGTGTTACATGCCATTATTATTACTGAGAACTTTAGTCTGACTGTGAATAAACTGAACTATTATCTTAAAATGCAACAATTATTGAACAAACTCCTGCCACTTTCTAATAATTATTATTAAACTATGTATAAAACTTGAATCTATTGCACCAGATTGGGATTGCTCCCGAGACAGAGCCAAAAGACTGATTACACAAGACCACGCATTTGTTCTGTGCCACACATGGCAAGTCACAAGGTCAGTCACTGGACAGCAAGTTGCAGTCAGCAATGGCAGGAACTAAGTCCATGAATGTATCAGGACCTGCGAGGCTCCTCTTGTTCTGGACAACGCTTTATTTTCTAAATTTTACATTTTACTAGGCCTCTACAGCTATCAGAAGTAATTCACTTCCTTAAGCTGTGCTGCAGAGAAACTAGTTCTTACGTAGGCACACTAGTGATGAATGGACCATATGGTGCAGTAGTGAGTCATTGGAGTGCGGAGCAGTATGCAAGTCACGAAAAAAGACCTTGTTTGATTATCAGTGTGTAGTGGAATCGCAGGAATTCTGGAGTGATATTCAGAATTGTCTTTCTTAAATATTACTCATGAAAGTCCATATTTGACATAAAAATATCTAGGTGGAGCCTATGTGTCATCAGTGCTTTGATACAACATTACCACTATGTAGTAAACCAGTGGACAAACAAATATTGTTAAACAATCAATGATGTATGAATCGCTTTGAAGTTTTACCAGGTACACAGGAGATTTTGGCTGCACACCAATCTCATCAGTTGGTGACAGACCCTGTTTTTTTCTGATAGTCAGTGACAAGATGTACTCAGGGCTTGTTCTTCTGTGAAAGGCAGTTTTACCATGCTCTTGAATATCATTAAACTTTTGAGATGAAGCATTTCAAACTACACTCCTGGAAATTGAAATAAGAACACCGTGAATTCATTGTCCCAGGAAGGGGAAACTTTATTGACACATTCCTGGGGGTCAGATACATCACATGATCACACTGACAGAACCACACGCACATAGACACAGGCAACAGAGCATGCACAATGTCGGCACTAGTACAGTGTATATCCACCTTTCGCAGCAATGCAGGCTGCTATTCTCCCATGGAGATGATCGTAGAGATGCTGGATGTAGTCCTGTGGAACGGCTTGCCATGCCATTTCCACCTGGCGCCTCAGTTGGACCAGCGTTCGTGCTGGACGTGCAGACCGCGTGAGACGACGCTTCATCCAGTCCCAAACATGCTCAATGGGGGACAGATCCAGAGATCTTGCTGGCCAGGGTAGTTGACTTACACCTTCTAGAGCACGTTGGGTGGCACGGGATACATGCGGACGTGCATTGTCCTGTTGGAACAGCAAGTTCCCTTGCCGGTCTAGGAATGGTAGAACGATGGGTTCGATGACGGTTTGGATGTACCGTGCACTATTCAGTGTCCCCTCGACGATCACCAGTGGTGTACGGCCAGTGTAGGAGATCGCTCCCCACACCATGATGCCGGGTGTTGGCCCTGTGTGCCTCGGTCGTATGCAGTCCTGATTGTGGCACTCACCTGCACAGCGCCAAACACGCATACGACCATCATTGGCACCAAGGCAGAAGCGACTCTCATCGCTGAAGACGACACGTCTCCATTCATCCCTCCATTCACGCCTGTCGCAACACCACTGGAGGCGGGCTGCACGATGTTGGGGCGTGAGCGGAAGACGGCCTAACGGTGTGCGGGACCGTAGCCCAGCTTCATGGAGACGGTTGCGAATGGTCCTCGCCGATACCCCAGGAGCAACAGTGTCCCTAATTTGCTGGGAAGTGGCGGTGCGGTCCCCTACGGCACTGCGTAGGATCCTACGGTCTTGGCGTGCATCCGTGCGTCACTGCGGTCTGGTCCCAGGCCGACGGGCACGTGCACCTTCCGCCGACCACTGGCGACAACATCGATGTACTGTGGAGACCTCACGCCCCACGTGTTGAGCAATTCGGCAGTACGTCCACCCGGCCTCCCGCATGCCCACTATACGCCCTCGCTCAAAGTCCGTCAACTGCACATACGGTTCACGTCCACGCTGTCGCGGCATGCTACCAGTGTTAAAGACTGCGATGGAGCTCCGTATGCCACGGCAAACTGGCTGACACTGACGGCGGCGGTGCACAAATGCTGCGCAGCTAGCGCCATTCGACGGCCAACACTGCGGTTCCTGGTGTGTCTGCTGTGCCGTGTGTGTGATCATTGCTTGTACAGCCCTCTCGCAGTGTCCAGAGCAAGTATGGTGGGTCTGACACACCGGTGTCAATGTGTTCTTTTTTCCATTTCCAGGAGTGTATTTAATTGTAATTGTTTTAAGGGCTTTCCAGGACTTAGTTTAAGTAAATTAGCTGTACACACTTACACTTGAAATCACAGGCCACCTGACTGCAGCTTTTAAAGAATCCAGTATCCTACAAGGATTGCTTCAGGAAACAATGTCAACAAGAGATTCACAGAAAATGGGTAGGAGGGATTAGGATTTAGGTAATCCAGGAAAGTTGCACAGTCTCAAGTGGGAAGTCATGACCAGTTATATGGTATGTCACCTACACCACTTTCTGTGGACCAGGAAACTTCCAGGGAGGCTTGCTACTGTCAGGTACCTTGCAATTCTTAATCCACACTGCCGGCTGCAGTTCACCAGTGTATGTAGGCCATTCCAAGTATTGCCTCTGAGAAAATGATTCCCTACAGGGTTTTACACTCCCTTGGCCTTACAGATATGTAAACTGCACTCAGGGAGTGCCACAGAAATATGGTTTGTTTATCACTTGAAATTTGAGGACTCACTCATTGATTAACAACAGAAGCACAGTGATGCAGATAGACTTATTATTTTCATTAATTCTTTCTTGTTACACAATTCTATGTAACAGCTACTAGATAACTGCTTAAGAGCAAAGTAATTTTGATGTCAGTATTTGCAGAGAGTGAGTCAAACATTAAACTTAGAGTGTACCAGGCTAAGACAACACATGGCAAAAGTTCACACAAGAGTGCCAACAGAAGTGCAGCAATTCTAGTTGACACTTGCATATACTGTCGCATTGTTGATAAAGCAAGATACTTCATGTGTTGTTCACACAAATGAATATGCTCTCTTGTGAAGAAACATGATTATGGAGATTAAGCTATGTATCTTATAAGGGGTAGATTAACATTGTTGGTACTCTGTGGTATTTGAGTTTACATAATTTTTTTCTGTTGGAATTGTGAGATTGTTTTGTTTTAAGGCAGTATACAAGCAATGTAATGAAGCTGTTGTCTTTATACAGAAAAATAAGTCAGTAGATGTGAGTGGTAATGATATTTGATTCAGAGAGAAATATTCATCGTCATATCAACTAATTTATGTTTAGGAGAATGAATTTGAAATATTTAAACAGAATAGTGGGAAAGCTTGTAAAGGTAGGAAATATAAACACAATATGGTTATATGCTTGTCAGAGAAGACATACCAAAAGGAAGGGCATCCAGCATCCATACCCAAAGGACAGTGGGGGGGGGGGGGGGGGGGGGGGGGTGTGGAGGTGCGGTCCAGTCTCATCCCTTCCCCTCCCTCCTCCCTCCCACAGCTCTCAGGAAAAGGAAAAAAAAGGGCATAGTCAAGTGTTTATCTTTCAATAAAATTATGTAAAAGATTTTTAACAGGATCAGAGCTGGAAATTTTTTATGGCTAGTTACAAATCATCAGTCTTCTTCCAAAATATTAAAAATATTTCATACCCTCAGGTCTACCCCTCCCTTCCACTGCCACTCCCCACAAACTCTCGTATCAATGCCCTTGACTGAAAATCATGGTAACATGCATCAATCTTGTTGTGTGAAGATAACTTGTCATGCTAGCTGTGAATCTATATGAAAGAGGTAATCTAGTGATGTTGCAAAAAATAGTAATCAAGATAGATCTACTGAGCACTCGCACACATTCATTGATTCATTTATTCGTGTTTAAACACTCTTCCTTTCAGTTTAATAGTCCATCTGGATATAACATGAGTGAGCTAAATGATTCCCATACAAGCTAGGAGTTAATAGTGTTTTGTTTACTCTAGTCTCACTTGACAGAGAGAAACATGGGATGGTGTCATGATTATTTTTGTCAAGTGTAAGTGGAATTTCACTGGCCACAGAAATTCTGAAAGAGTGTTTCCAGAAGAAATCTATAAATATTTTACTATCAATTATATGTTAATTACTAAAATAGCATGCAAACAAAATCAGACTTATTATAAAATATAATTTACTGCAGTATAAAAGTGTTACTTTCTCTGTGGTCCATCCATGCATGAAGTGGGAGGAATGTCAGCTAATATTTGCATATCAGCAAATACTTCATGCTATGTGTAGACTAATATTGACATGCAGATGCCAGGAATTACATGTTTTATTTATTGCTATTATTTTAAGTAAAAAGATGAACCTTATTCTTTACAACTTTATTACAGATCTGTAATACATGAAAATATTAGCAATAAGAAATGCATTAATGATCTGCACAACAGCTAGTTAACATTGTTTGGCACCTTAAGTTTACAAAGATGGGAATTATGTACAAAATTTAAATACAAAATACATTAGATAACTGTCACAGGGCTCAAATTCCTCCTCCTTGTGTGTAACTTTTCAGTATGAAAAAAAGTTTCACCAAGAAGCTGTACAACTTGACAGCTATTTACAATTGCCTTCAGTCTAATAACTCAAAGATTAAATATAGTACTCAAGAAATGAACAGAAATAGTTTTAAAAAAATCATAGTTGTCCTCCTTATTTGGAGACTAGAATATCTTATTCACAATTCTGCTCAAAAATAATAAGTGAATCATTGATGATTAGTCAGAAATATATTAATTTAACAATTATTTTTATTCCTGCAAAGTGCCAGGAAATATTTACAAGCAAGTAGCAGGTAGATATCCTTAAAGTAATGTTTTTAATTACAGTTATTACCGCCCTCCACAGGGCTTAAATGAATGAAGCCATATTGAAATTTGACTACAGGAGAATTTTATTGAGTGCTTCATGTTCTCAAAAGTGCACACACAGGTACTCATTGAGTTTAAATAAAACTATTGTTCTCTCTAGTACATGTTCTAGGGAATTTATTTCGAGGTTCCACATGAGACAACATTTGCCTATATCCTTCAGTATTCATTAGGTATCCATACATGCAACATTTGGGTACATCATATAGTGTCACTGTTCTGCTTTATACTGTGATAATAGTTTCAAACACCATAACTAATCGGGGTCATGTAAATACTTGTGGCACATAACTGAAGTGTAAATATTTTGTTACATCATCTTGAACCTTCTTCCATTTGCCTGGAAATTTACACATTTAACAGTTTCTGTGTGGTAATAATATAGCTATACATCTGAAAGGATGTGTGATATTACATCCTTAACATTGAAATTGAGATACAGTTGCTGTACAAAAGAGAAATTGGATTAGTTCTTCAGTGTAAATGTACATCACTGAATTTCTTTACTGTTATTAGATATAAATTTATAAACCTGACTCTCAACAAAACACTGAAAATATGTCTATATAATCGTATTTTACTGATATTTCTTTGTCTTAGGGAATAAAACACGTGTTTCTTGCAAAACTGTGTATATGCAAGAAATCTTAGGCAGTATGAGCTTATCTTAAGCTTCCGTGATGAAGTCAAAGAGAAAAACTGAATGAATAATTTGATACATTTACAAATATTACTTGACCATAATTATGTAATAACATCAACATACATATTTATACAAGTACAATAGTACAGATGTTGATCAGACTGTTTGCTGTGACAAAGGTACCTTATTGTCAATGAAATGCTTGAGTGACTATTGTATTCTTCATGACGTGTCACTGGTAAAGTTCAGCATCAGAAAGAGGTGAAATTCATATTGTCAAATTTTCCTGAGCATCAAAGTGTCTGTTCAGATTGAGATTTTAAAAGAAATGTACTTATCCCTTGAACATGTCTATCTACTGATCAATATGTATATAAAATAAATTCTCTCATGAAAATGTACCATGATTTTATTTATTTAATAAAATGCCAGGTTTAATTGTCATCATGCTGAAGTCAATGACTGTTAGTTGGTCCCTGTAATTACAGTCCACACACATGTAGTAATGTAGTTTTACTAGATAATCAAATGAATAATCAAATAACACACGCATTTGTAATTTGCACATCCCAGAGCTATTGCTGTCAATTCTACAATGGTCATAATTTTTGTGAGGATGAATTTTGTTTGATTTCAACCCTAAATGGTCTTATGGTATTTTGGAATAAGGACACAACACAGAGATGGTATCCTAGCATAGGAAATCTAGCTGATGAAGCATTACATCAAGTGAATCATGAAAAGATAGTTACATTAAAAAACTGTCTATCCCTTTATAATAAATGAGAACAAATCTGAGATTAGTATCTATATAGATCTGAACACAAGAGAGTTGTTACAGCCATCAACATCAGCTGGTTCAAAATAACTAATCACTGTTACTGAATGAAACTCATTTGCGATAAGAATTTATCTTAATAAATACTTCCCATGTTGCTTTAGTGAAAGGTATGTGAAGGAAACCAATTTTCTGTGAGTAACAGCAATTGAACAAAATTGCTGAAATAGGTTTTCAAATCATTTCATGTACTAAATATTTCAACATTTAAAATTGCAGCAAATGCTATGCTACTAACAATACTGTCTAAGTACTAGTTGTTTCAGATACAGCAGACTTAGTTGTACACAGTTATTGCAATGTGAATATGTTTAACTAAAATATTATGTATCAGGGAGAATGGGATGTAAGGTTCTTCAAAGGAGAGTGTTTCTCACTTGTTGTGGAATAGAACAATGAAAAGCAGAAGATTTAAACTTAGGACAAAACTAGCTTTACATTGTGAAGTTTCAAAGACCATGCTAAGTGTTTTTTCACTCCTACAAGACAGTAAATTTGCTAAATACCCTATCACTGTACTACAGATAATCAGACTAACTTATTGCACAAGGCACAGACATGACACTTAATTAAGGCAACATGTCACATACATAGTAACAATATTTTAGTTTTGAATAATTCATAACATGTACACAATTTTGTGAAACCTAGCAGATTGACCATGTTTAAATATGATTTTACTGCACACATGAACTTTTATATGGTAATACCAGAATCCATAAAGAAGCACTCAAAGCAACTATTGTATCAATAAATATAATACATTTTAAACAACCCCAAAATCAGTGTGCACTGTGACATCACGGTTATTTTGCTTCTCTGCAGCAGCCATGTTAACTTCAACAAGGGTGTCAACACTATTAATGCTAATACCTTTAAGAATTTTCTGGGCAGCAATGGACTTAAAGTGAACTGTGAGGTCACTGAGACTGGGGTACGTATACAGCTGCTCCTTACTGCCTGCGTTCTCATCTAGGTTTTTCATGCTGGAGAAGAGTTCTTGATGATTCAGTTTGTTGGCTCCTTCCAGGTTTTCAATGAAAAGGTTGCCATATGAGCCTCCAAAGCTCTTTGTCGGACTGCTGGGGTTACTGTATAAATTATTCTTTGATGCAGTTCGTCCAATCATATTCTTGTAACTGAGGCTGTCCACAGAAGACTGTATGGCTGCTTTGAGCACACGAGCATTGTTGAGGTCAGAAGTCAGTGGTGTGGAGGGCGGTTGGGAGTTTGGGTGTGGCAAATTAGTTGCGTCATCAGTAGTTCCATTCCTGTTAGGAGGTAGTGAGTTGTTAGTCATATTAGTAAGCTTCTGGCGGGTAATGGTAGGTGTCCCTGGTAAGGATTCGACTGAAGGGAATTTGGAAACTTCTGGAGTAACTTCTTTGGCTGCTTCACGAGGTGTGTAGAGCGATGTTGGCCTCTCCAGCTTTGGGCGTTGTGGTGACACCTTCTCTTTAGCTACAATTTGTGAGAAAAAAAAAAAAAACAACAATTAGCTAGTGTTTAAAATATATATCTTTTGTGTGTATGTGTGTGTGTGTGTGTGTGTGTGTGTGTGTCTGTTTACTATTATTCACACAATTATGACTAAAATGCTTCTGGAGAAATTATTTTACAAGGCCTCATTATTTAACAGAAAAATGAGAACATACAAACAAAATAATTTATTTAAAAAAATGAGTTTGTTGACTCCTATTCAGCTCTTGCTTTAAAGTATCTTTACAGCCACTTAATGTCTTTCATAGGTGTGAAAAATCTACCAGAAGATGGTGACATAAAAAAGATAACACCGAATACCACACACAAATGGTTTTATCATTTTGTTCAGCATCATAGTACTTTCTATGTAACACATTTCATAACTTCAACAAAGAACATTGTAAGTATTTGAGAGGAAACAATGGTTATTATTCATCATCATCATCATCATCATCATCATCATCATCATCATCATCATTTAAGACTGATTATGCCTTTCAGCGTTCAGTCTGGAGCATAGCCCCCCTTATAAAATTCCTTCATGACCCCCTATTCACTGCTAACATCGGTGCCTCTTGTGATGTTAAGCCTATTACTTCAAAATCATTCTTAACCAAATCCAGGTACCTTCTCCTTGGTCTGCCCCGACTCCTCCTACCCTCTACTGCTGAAACCATGAGTCTCTTAGGTAACCTTGCTTCTCCCATGCGTGTAACATGACCCCACCATCTAAGCCTGTTTGCCCTGACTGCTACATCTATAGAGTTCATTCCCAGTTTTTCTTTGATTTCCTCATTGTGGACACCCTCCTGCCATTGTTCCCATCTACTAGTACCTGCAATCATCCTAGCTACTTTCATATCCGTAACCTCAACCTTGTTGATAAGGTAACCTGAATCCACCCAGCTTTCGCTCCCATACAACAAAGTTGGTCGAAAGATTGAACAGTGCACAGATAACTTAGTCTTGGTACTGACTTCCTTCTTGCAGAAGAGAGTAAATCATAGCTGAGCGCTCACTGCATTAGCTTTGCTACACCTCGCTTCCAGTTCTTTCACTATGTTGCCATCCTGTGAGAATATGCATCCTAAGTACTTGAAACCATCCACCTGTTCTAACTTTGTTCCTCCTATTTGACACTCAACCGGTTTATATTTCTTTCCCACTGACATTACTTTCGTTTTGGAGATGCTAATCTTCATACCATAGTCCTTACATTTCTGATCTAGCTCTGAAATATTACTTTGCAAACTTTCAGTCGAATCTGCCATCACAACTAAGTCATCCGCATATGCAAGACTGCTTATTTTGTGTTCACATATCTTAATCTCACCCAGCCAGTCTATTGTTTTCAACATATGATCCATAAATAATATGAACAACAGTGGAGACAGGTTGCAGCCTTGTCTTACCCCTGAAACTACTCTGAATCATGAACTCAATTTTCCGTCAACTCTAACTGCTCCCTGACTATCCATGTAAAGACCTTTAATTGCTTGCAAAAGTTTGCCTCCTATTCCATAATCTCGTAGAACAGACAATAAATTCCTCCTAGGAACCTGGTCATCTGCCGTTTCTAGATCTATAAAGCATAGATACAATTCCCTGTTCCACTCATAACACTTCTCCATGGTTATTATTATTATTATTATTATTATTAAATGCCTGAAGCAAGGAAATGTTTGAATCAAATATACTGTTGCATTTACATTTTTGTTTCATCTTTGTTGTCATACTCTAAAGGGTTGTGTAATCTGTTGCTAAGAGTAATGTTTTTTTAGTTATATGAAATGTTTTGTTCACTGATTTTCTTGTGCTGGTTTTCAGTGACATATGCATGCTCACCAAGACCAGCACTTAACAAATTTTGATGTTATAGACAGTTGAGAATATTATTATCAGTCATACTAATAGATTCTGGTTGGGCTAAATAATGTAAATTAATTTTTATTACACATATCTCTAAGAAACATGTCACATATCTCTAAGAAACATGTAGAAAGTAGAACCTACAGCACTATTGCCCCTAACAGTAGAGACAGTACACGGTCACTCTAGGCTCAAGTTTGTCCTCCTCTACATTCATATTATTGTGGTTTGACATGCTTAATTATCCTAGAAGATAATTTCTTTCTTTCTACAAACAACAATCCCAGCTGTACAGTTCCTGTCACGGCATGATAGCACACTTCCAGTTTCCAATTTCTTTCATCCCTGCCTCACTAACCCCCCCCCCCCCCCCCTCTCTCTCTCTCTCTCTCTCTCTGACTGTGACATTTTGTTTCAGTCATGGAGGTGGAAAGCTTTTTCTTTTCATTTTACACTCCAATAACCAGTTTTGGAATAGTGTAGAAAGCAACTCCTTGAAAATCTTTTTAAGGGCAGGTTGAAAAAGTTGTTAATTAAAAGAGGTTTTTACTTACTTAAAGATTTCTGAGCGCCATAGTATCTACAGTATTGTTATCACATGTTTTCAGTTGAAGTATATTATTGGCAGTAAATATTTACATAATAGTATCCAATGTGCTAATGTGTAAATATTCATTATACGGTATGACTCCAGTTAAACAAATGTGATGGGAGGTGGGGTGGAGCTGTTTTGTATAACAGTTTTTATGGTTAAGCCACGAATATTTATTAAGTAATGCATTATTTTGTTTTGTACTATTACAGTATGTATTTTTGAAAGGTTTTGGAGGAGAAACACTGTTTCTACAATTTATCGGTTCATGATTTCCTGCAAATTATCCACGTCAACCCATTCATCCACCTTGCACATATTGAAATCTTCACATGTGGGAATTCTTTTCAGCATTTCTGTCAAGTTTTCAAAATTTTCCAAGTCATCTCCTTCAAGAGCATCATACAGTTTTCTCCAGAACTTTTTGAAGGGTTTCTGCTTTCACATTATTTCTGGCTTAGACAAACCAGTAAATTACATGTTTCACATTTACTGCCTTCAGCTCTTTATTCATGATTTTGTGCTGCATGCCACTATCTTGCAGGATGGCTCTCAAAAACAGCCCATGGTAGTGCTGTTTAAATATAATTATTATGACCTGATCCAGTGGCTGAATTACGCTGTTAAAATTTGGGGGAGGGAAACACACAACAAATCAACACTTTTTAACTCACAAGGATGCATAGGTGCACTCTCAATTAGTAAGTTCATTTTTTTAGGAAGACTTCCTGTAGTTCAAAACTTTTCAACTTTTGGTACAGTTTGTCACTACAATATTCAACCAATAGTTCACAGGACATCCAAAATGTTTTATGTGCTCTTTATAAATGGGAACATCCTTCCAGTATTTGATACCAAAAGAATCATTTTCTGTCCTGTTTTTCATTTTGTTTTCAGAGGCAAACATCAAGGATCTTTATTTATTTTTATTTTATTTTTTTTATTTTTTAGTCCTTCAAATCCTATATGTATAGAATATATACAAGGATATTGGACATGGTTAGGTATTTACAAGATAAAATACAATTTGTATTGCAATCCTAAGGACTAGATATTGGAGTAATTTAGCACAGATTCATAAATACAACAAACATTACAGGCAACATACAAATTAGAATATTAATAATGCATCTTTATTTTTGTTGTTTGGCTTTTATATATTCTGTCAGACTGTAAAAGCAATGATCAATTAAATATGCCTTTACTTCAGCCTTAAAACCACAGAGTTTACCTATTGATTTAATATGTTTAGGTAGATTATTGAAAATCTTTATCCCAGTATGTAGTGTGCCTTTTTGGCACAATGATGTTCTCACCCGTTTCACATGAAGGTCAGATTTTTGCCTTGTATTGTGTGCATGTATATCTTCATTTTTCATAAGATATCTGGGTGTCTATTGATATATTGTTTGATGAAAACTGATGTTTCATAGATAAAAATGCAAGGAAGAGGAAGAACTGACAGTTTTTTGAATATGGGTCTGCACGATTTCGTATTGTTTACCCCTTCAATAATTCATAGTATTCTCTTTTGCATCCTGAAAAGTTTAATATTTGTTGTTGTATTGCCCCAGAAGATTATGCCATATTTAATTACAGAATGCACATAGTAGTAGTATACATTTAACAGGCTGGCTTTGCTGCAACAAGTTTTTAAGATCCGTATCATGTAACAGGTTTTGCTTAGTTTTCTTTGCAAATATTCAATATGTACCGCCCATTTTGTGTTGTTCTAGAGCCTGTAGGTAACATCTTAATATTAGCACCTGTTCCATCAGCACTGTAAATATGGTCCTTAATGTAGCATTGGCTGTAATCTCCAAACTCTGTTATCAAAACTCTGAATCTGCAGGTAGCGTTTCTCCACATACATTAAGTTGCTGAATGCCATATCTGATTTTAAACTTGTCTAACCACCTTGAGCTTGAAAAAAAATCTTTTTGTTCATCACCTTACAACTAAGTTAATATTTTACCTTTTACTTGCATTGACAGGCCACTGAAAGACAAGCCATTTTCTCATTGTTGGGTGAATCAAAGGTAAAGAGCTTCACCCCTTATTCAAATACGGATGTGTTCTATGTTTTTCTGAGAAAATGTTTCACAGCTTATTCTAGAAATTTAGGCTTTGCTTGTTCCAAAATGATAGATCCAACACTCAAATTAGCCACAACAGTTTTCAACAAACTTCCTTGTTCGGTTTCTTTGATAACAACTAATTTATCATTGAAAGTAATTGCAACACCCTTCCATGTAGTTGCCGTAGCACAAAAATACACATGCAATTGGAGTACACAACCACTTCAATGCACAGTTGTTGACAGCATAGCTGTATATAGACTGGAAAGTCCATGGCTGGGGAAGCAACTCAATTTTGGGCTTCCATATCTCACCACCTGCTATAGCTCAGAATACTCCCAGCCTCAAATTTTTTCTCTGCAGTCCAATATTAATTTTTGGTTTTGTCATTTTCAGAGGCACTTCAGATGACCTGAGTTTTGGGTGGCCTGAGTTTGGTTAACTGGCACTTTAATGTAATTATGCTATGATTTCATGCTCATAAATGTGCAAAAAATGGTGATGCCTAAGACTCTAATATTATTATGGACAAGTAAATATTATTATTATTATTATTATTATTACTGTTTGTCTTTTGTCCTATCATTATTGTTTTGGAAATTATAATTATGATACATATTTTTGTGATCAGCTATACATTTTATCTGATATCTGGGCTCACCTGTTGTAGTTTCTGGTGCTTTGCCATTAATGATAAGAATTTCCTTGGCTGGTGTGGAGGTCCGTCTATCAGTGCCATTACTACCAGCAAAGTTATTCTCAAAAGTTATGATGGATCGTACAGGTGAATTTTGTTGTTGCACATAGATCTTGGTGTTGGTACCATTGATGGTAGTGGTGGCAGTGGCAGTAGGCGTCTCTGAGGTGACTGTAACACTACCACCACTGCTGATAGTGGCACTAGAGGTCACAGAACCCTGGCCGCCACTCGACTGACACTGGCTGGAGTTGCTCGAACTGGAAGGTGGACTGTTACTTTTCCCTGCGGTCACGACACGACTCGGTGACCCAGATTCACTCGCTGTTGCTGTGGTTGATGTAGTTTTGAGGTGTACAGGTGACGCTTTTGCACTGCGAGTACTGCTGCTAGGGGTTGACATACCCGGAGAGCCACTGGCACTCGACTTGCGTGATGGCAAGGGCCGAGCTGCAACCACTGATATCTGGAACAACCACACAATTTCAACTGTTGATATGGGATTCTTACTGCCTGCTTTGTAAGCTCTTTAAAAAAGAAACAGAAACCTAAAGAATAGTATCTATGTTTTGCAAACATGTGAACAAATGGATGTAGGTTGCAGTAGCTATGTACAGATGATAAGGCTGCATAGTATAGAGTAGTGTGAAGAGTTGGATCAAACCAGTCTTTAGACTAAAGACCACAACAATGTGAATAAAGTTTGTCAAATGAAGTGGCAGCGATAGCATTCAAAATTGTGGTGAAACTATGAAAATATAATGAGCTACTAATTTAATTTGTCTGCTAGATGCAAGGGAATCATGAATTTTGGGGAAATGAGAAAAGAAGAGAACTGAGGCATTTGAGATGCAGAGCTACAGAATGATGTTGAAAATTGTGTGAACTTAAAAGAAATGAACAGATTTTTGAAGGAATCAGTGAGGAAACAAAGCTGTGGAAAACACTTATGAAATGAATGGACAGAATGATAGGACATGCGTTAAGACATTAAGGAATAACTTCCAGGATACTTGAGAAAATTGTACAGGATAAAAAACTCTAGGAGAAGACAGATTATAAAATATCCAACAAATTATTGAAGATGTTGCGAGTAAGTGTAGCACAGGAGAGGAAGTTATCGAGTACTCACAAGGTAGCAATTGTTTTGGTTGGTCCTCTGACTAGTTTGATGTGGTCCACCACAGCAGATGCTGTGGCTGATTGCTTTAACTACTGGTGGTTAGAGGATTGACATACCTGTGAGGATGGTGAGCTACTGCTGGCCACAGAGGGTGGCTGACATCCGCTACCACTTCCAGTGGCTGCAGGCTGTATGGAACCACGAGAGGCTGCTCTCGAGATGGAGTCTGCCTTATGGTTCCCCGAGCCCGAGCGGCGCGGTAATGTGGAGCTGTGTGCATGTGCACTGGGCGAGCGGTGTCGTGGGCGACCACTGCTGGTGCTGCTACGTCGCTGCTGGAGCACGTGCGCTGGTGTACCCGCAGGAGACGCTGATGCTGTGTTCCCCAGGCTGGAAGCGGATGCCGATGCCGAGTCCCGGTCCCGATCCCTGTGGCGATGGCGCCGTGGCAGCGTCGCTGGCTCCTCGTCCGTCCAGCACACTCCACTCGGGAAGCTCGTCTGTGACTGTGCATCCGGCTGCACAAACACACACCATACCCTCAACACCTTTTCTTGTCTCTTACTTTTATGAGAGCAACTTTCCCATCTCAATTGACTACTCATGACAAGTGAGTTTCTTGAAGTCCCAAATGCCCTGGCATATTATTCCAGTAGTGTAACTTCCTTGTCACAAGCTGTCATTTTTTCAGACAGTGGTCCTGCAATTGCACATGCCCTGAGCTTAGACCTTAGATACATGTAGACAGGACATGCCCCTACCTCTGCCATGTTAAGATTTTAAACCCACATCTAAGTCACATGTGACAGAGGGCAGTAAGTCATTAAGCTCTACGTGAAGCTGAGCAGACATTTACAGTTTTTCCTCATTTAGACCTAAAACTGAGCATTTATCATAACAATTGAACATATTATTGTAGTAGTATTACGTATGTAGTAGACCTAATTTCTCTAAAATTCCCAATATTAATGCAATGGTTATCAGTTTTAAGTTTGGGGAGGTGAAAGTGTAACAAACACTTTGAAACATTGTCTTCACAATTCTTTTTTTCCTTTTGCAAGTGATAGAATTTCAGTTCCTCAGTGAATTTTTGTATTTGTTGACTGCAAGTCATTTAGTTCACCACTTCCACATGAGTACAAGACAAGATATGAGTTTGGCAGAAAACATTTGGCTTTTTATCAATTCCTCAACAATGTATGTGTAACATTTTATTGTACTTTTATAAGAAATGACATCCGTTTCTCTTCACATTGTGTGGTTTTTACCCAAATTAAGCATTTATATTTTATAACTTTTGCTTAATCCAGAGCAGGTGCCAAAAAAATATGAAGATAAGAAGCAAAATGTATTAGAAAATACCGGTTATACAGAAAGTTCCTGTAGTGAGTTAGATATTAACATTCTGTTACCTCAGAATTTTTGTCATTCATAGAGTTTTAGATCTGAGGATCAAAATATTTTTACAAAATACATGTATGTAATTCAGTTTGTATTATTTAGACATCTATAAACACTCTCAAATAGAAGACCATTTGCGTATGGTTGATAACAATATCAGTTCTTAGCTTCAGTCTGTAAACTCGTTGACTTAATCTAGAAAAAGAACTAACTAATTTAACCGTGAAATGAAATATTACTTCCTTTCACCAAACACTGCATAAGATTTCACCACTGTAATAAAGAAACCTTTATTGCTAAAACTACCATTAAAAATAAGATTAACTGAACAGTATTACATCAGTTGTCTGCAAACGGATGCCATTTCTAGTCAGCTGATCAAAAAGTTGGTTTCAGTCTAATGACATGCTATGTGGTCTAGGCCTAAAGCTGAGTTCACATACCCACAATTAAGTGATGATACAGCTTGTGGCACACTGCAGTGGCACTGTATTTACATGTGTGAACACCCAGTTATCAGTGGTGTCACTCAAGTAGTGTCAGTATTGTCATGCCACCTTGGGTGCACTTTGTGGTGCCACTCTCCATGCCCTACTACCAAACAGCATTATTTGACTGTCATACCATAGCTGAATTTCAAAGCAAAATCTCGGTATTTTGGTTTTGTGTTTGTAAAATTCCTGTGTGTGTGTGTGTGTGTGTGTGTGTGTGTGTGTGTGTATTGAAGTACCAGTGTTCATTAGCTACAATTGTGTTGTTTATTGAACATTACAAGGAACAACCTTGTCTGTGGAAACACAAAAACAAGTGCTACAAATTTAGAAGGTTAAGAGATCAAGGACTTCTTGAAACTGTGGAGAGTATATGAGAAAATGTCTCCAGCTGTGATTTATGTATCACAAAAGCTAAAATAAGGAAAATTCACAGTGATATTCACATTGATATTATAAGATGGTACATCTGCAGGTTCATCTGGCACCCAAAAAGATTAAGTTCTGAAAATGTATTATGTTTATACAAAAATTATGTTTTAAAAACTCTTCGTTTTCCTTTATACATATTTAGAAAAAAACCCTGCATTTTCTTTAAAATACAAGTGATATAGTTGGTGAAAGTTGGGTAAAAATAATGTTATTACTGTACTAATCTACCAAAAAAAATTATCATTTTATGCTGGCAAGTGCACAGCTAATAATTATGTGGAGTATAATTTCATTCTGTACTGCGAGGACTGGAAACTCTGAGATGCGTGTTTCTATTTTAAATTCTACATGCCTAGAGTCATGACAACATGGTATTTATTTTAATAGGAACATATTAACTTTCTAGGTTCAAGGGTGGTGGTAGCTAAAGTTTTTGTCTTTGCAGTTATGAGCACATAATGTTTAATTTATGTGGCGAAAATGTATAATACTTCTATAATCTGATGCATGAATGAGATTAATTTGTGAGTAAGCAATTATTATAGAGTAATTAGTAAAATGTGGTTTGTAGTTTCACAGCAGTTCACTTAATTCTAAAACAACTGAAAATTGATGCAATACTGGTAGTCTATTCACATTCTAGTACTGGCAAGATAAATGCACTAAACACCTATCCAGTGGATTTGAAAAAGAAAGGAACAAAGTTTTTGGTGGCAGTATAATTAGAGTTTGACTGTAGATTGTACTAAAGAAACAAGAACAATCACCAAGTATAAAACAATGTCTTTTAGCATACTTGCATAAAGCATAACTCAATATTCAGTATACCTTAGCTCTGATATTTTGCATCATTCAACTGATGCTGGATACAAGACTGAACATACCGCGAAGAAAGTTATAGGTCTGCAAAATTTGGAAATTGTGTGAAATTTACATGAGTCTGCCTCAATGAAAATAACTAGAAATCTGGTTATATCTCAGATAAAGCAATGAAACTTACATAATTGGAAAGCTAATGAATAGAGTTTTACACTGATGTGTAACATGACAGGTTTCTAAGAATTTTCATTTTCAGTGTTACTGACCTTAATCTTTGATCTTGTATGTCTTGAAACATGCCACTTTCAATTTTTTTTTGAAAAAATATATATTGTATTGCTCCAATATGTTACTATAAACATGATAAATATCAAGATGGCACACCATGGTCATCATGGCCCAAATTTATATCATATACATCACTTCACTAACAATATGCAGTAAGTAGCCATGCACCCGTTTTTTCCAGAACAGCAGCCAACAGCAGTCACTGTTATATGGACCAATTGGTGAACATAAATTGCTGTGAATAGCCAATCAGGGAGACTTTCATTTCATCTGATCATCATTAGCTTGTTTCATGGATGTACTCAACCTGCAGTGTACAGTTGCTGTAGTATGTATATAGTAGCACTTTGTAAAAAATGGATTTCAGGTCAAAATTGTATTGATTCAGTGCACTTAAAGAAGAAGATCATGCAAGAACACAGAAGAATTTGAGGAATGTACAGGAAAGGATGGTAAAAAAGTGTCCTAATATACTAATAGGTGGAAGCACTTGCACCAAGCGTAGAAAGCAAATGTCACAAAACGCATCAATCCTTGCAGGTGTTGCCTCAGCTTTGCTACATACTACCAGGAAAATTAAGTGAAGATAAAACAGCATTGGCTCTGGAATTTAATTCCGTAAGTACTGGCCTTCAGTATTTAGGTGGATCTCCTGGGAAAAGAAAGAGGCTTCAGAGTGATATAAAATACCCAAAGCAAAAATTGGAAAAGATTGCCTCAGTGTTGGAGCACACATATGTGGCACAACTGGAAAAAAAGAGTGTGAAAGAAATGGAGAAAGAGAAATCATAGTCCAGCTGAAAGATAAATTCCACAATTCAGACTGAATGTGTGACAAAATACAAATTTCAACAATACTTCCAAAGAGCTGGAGCATAAGGAAAACCATGAAAGAATTTTCCACTTCAGATTACATGGTTTGAATAGCAAAATAGCTAGTAGCAGAACATAGAATACTAGTGACACCATAACCAAAGCCAGGTAAGACATTGTGTGAGAAGATCATACATTGTGTACGTGATTTCTGCTGTGATCATAACGTGAGCCATGTGATGCCGGGAAGAAAAGACTATGTGTCTGTGAAAGAAAATGAAATTAGAGTTTGTAAGCAGGAGCAGATAGTATTGCACAATTTTAAGGAATTATATGCATATTCAAACTATATATACATATGTAAATATTGCATTCTCAAAATTTTGTGAGTTGCAACCAAAGCACTGTGTTCTTGCCAATGCTAGTGGGACCCACGCTGTTTGTCTGTATGTTTCACAGCAGAATTTTAAGCTAATGATTGAAGGATGTAAACTGAAAGAATTAACAAAGTGTGATGAACACACATTGCCATCATATAAGCACTGTGTAGCATTTGTTCTCTGCAATCATGCACTTCCAGCATGTTCTTAGGTGCATGTCCCTACCATCTAAGTGTGACAAGAGTGACTGACTATTTGTTTGAACTGTTTGGATTGAACTGCATTGACAAACAATAGACATGGTAGTTTTAGAGACTATTATTACAAAATCAATGGAACATTTTACTGAGATGTTTTTTTGGGCCTTCTTTGGAGTCAGATATCTCTGGAAGAAAAAAACATAAGAACTATGGCTTGACACACATACTGGGCAGTGCATCTTCCTGCCTAAGTTCTTATGGTGGATCATACCAATCAGAAACATGGTGCCAATTATAAAACTGCAGAAAGTGAGCCAATTTCAGGTGAAAATGTTGCAAAAAAGTCAATTCATTAGTAGTTCTTTCCAGCACCACTGAAAAGAGGATATTTTTTCCCCTAGAAACATCTTGTTTTAAGGTTGGTTGGTTTGTGGGATTGAAGGGACCAGACTACTAGAGCCATCGGTCCTCTTGTTTTATCTTAAAGTCAATTCAGCAAAGGTATGAAAAGTAAGGTTGAAATTCAATAAAAATTGTGTGCAGTATGCTACCATTGCAAGCTGGTACAGGTTGTTAAATGCACAGTGCCAGGTCAAGCAACAGGAATCTACATTTGCATCTACATCCATACTCCGCATGCCACCTGATGGTATGTGGCAGAGGGTACTTTGAGTACCTCTATCGGTTCTACCTTCTGTTCCAGTCTCGTATTGTTCATGGAAAGAAAGATTGTCGGTATGCCTCTGTGTGGGCTCTAATCTCTCTGATTTTATCCTCATGGTCTCTTTGCGAGATATACATAGGAGGGAGCAATATACTGCTTGACTCCTTGGTGAAGGTATGTTCTTGAAACTTCAACAAAAGCCCATACCGAGCTACTGAGCGTCTCTCTTGCAGAGTCTTCCACTGGAGTTTATCTGTCATCTTTGTAACGCTATCACAATTACTAAATGATCCTGTAATGAAGCGTGCTGCTCTCCATTGGATCTTCTCTATCTCTTCTATCAACCCTATCCGGTACAGATCCCACACTAGTGAGCAGTATTCAAGCAGTGGCAAACAACTGTATCGTAACCTACTTCCTTTGCTTTCCTTAGGATTCTTCCAATGGATCTCAGTCTGGCATCTGTTTTACCGATGATTAATTTTATATGGTCATTCCATTTTAAATCACTCCTAATGCCTACTCCCAGATAATTTATGGAATTAACTGCTTCCAGTTGCTGACCTGCTATATTGTAGCTAAATGATAAAGGATCTTTCTTTCTATGTATTTGCAGCACATTCCACTTGTCTACATTGAGATTCAATTGCCATTCTCTGCACCATGCATCAATTCGTTGCAGATCCTCCTGCATTTCAGTACAATTTTCCATTGTTACAACCTCTCGATATACTACAGCATCATCTGCAAATAGCCTCAGTTATCTTCCGATGTTATCCACAAGGTCGTTTATATATATTGTGGATAGCAATGGTCCTACGACACACCCCTGTGGCACACCTGAAATCACTCTTACTTTGGAAGACTTCTCTTCATTGAGAATGACATGCTGCATTCCATTACCTAGGAACTCTTCAATCCAATCACACAATTTATCTGGTAGTCCATATGCTCTCACTTTGTTCATTAAATGACTGTAGGGAACTGTATCAAATGCCTTGCGGAAGCCAAGAAACATGGCATCTACCTGGGAGCCTGTGTCTGTGGCCCTCTGAGTCTCGTCAACAAATAGCTCGAGCTGGGTTTCACACGATCATCTTTTTCGAAACCCATGCTGATTCTACAGAGTAGATTTCTAGTCTCCAGAAAAGTCATTATACTAGAACATAGTACATGTTCCAATTTTTGGCAAACTTATGCTGATGTACAACTAACCATGAGGTCTATAAAGTTTTCATCAAAGGCATCCCTCTATGAAGCTGATGGGCAATGGTTTATTCTGATACTGCAAAATTCATACATGATGTGGTTCAACATGAAACACCGGAATTGTGACTTGAAGAAAAACAAAGAAAATTTGAAGCCTGGTGCATTAGTTATTCTAATAGATTTTTCAGAGAATTTTTCTTTCATTATCCAAGATGTTGTTCAAGGATATCACAGGGACAACAGTCAAGCAACACTGCAGCCATTTTCTGTATACTATTAAGCTGAAGAAGTAAAATGTATTAGCTTATGCATTGTCAACAATATATCTCAAATATGACACCACTGCCATCCACACACTTCTGGCCAAACTGATCACCTCATTCAGTATTTCAGTGATGCTTCTGCTGCTCAATACAAGAGTTACAGAAATTGCATCAGACTGTGTTGCATCAAAAAGGACTCCAGTATAACTGTTAAATGGAATTTGTTTGGCACAAGCTATGGTAAATCTCTGTGTGGTGGAACTGGTGATTGTCTAAATGCTTAGCAGCAAGAGAAGCCTGCAACAAACTACAGACGATCAAATCTTAACCCCAGAAAGAGTTATTCAAATTTTGTGACCAACAAGTACAAGTAATGTAGTTCATCTTTGTTACAAGTTGAGAAATAGAAGACAAAAGGAAGCTGCAAGAAGAATGGTTTGCAAATGGCCATACTTTAGCTGGAATTCAAGAAAATCGCCATTTTCTGGCAACACATTTGAACCATATTCAAGTTAATTTGGTTTCAAGTGCTAAAACTTCTTTTGCAGCCTCAGTTTATCAATCAACTGACATCAGTAACGCTTTTTTGTCAGTTTTAAGTCTTATTCATGGCCAGTACATCACTAGTGTCTACAACAATCACTGGTGGATTGGTAACATGTGTGAAGTTGATATTGAAGAACATGATGCCCTGGTCAGATTTATGCACCCTTTTGATCCAGTTTACTAATTCTATTGGCCTGAAAGAAATGATAAATATCAGATTCCTGAACAGTACATCATCATGAATATTGCAGCACCTTTAGCAACCAGAACAGGATCTCAGCATCACTTTCCAGAAGGAATATTGAAAAGAATTGAAGAAAAATTTAATCCCATGAAACAATAATTTTAAATAGCACCAGCTTGAGAACCAACAAGAAGAGACCCATATATATTGAACTGGGAACCATGGCAAGAAACCCAACTGAAGTTTTGGAATCTCAATGAAGAAACCAACAAACACGACCTTGAGTCGTCTTGCCTTTGCAACCATATATGGTCCTACCAGGATAGGTACAGAAACTTACTAACCAATGGTTTTGGACTGATGCTGTCATTAAATTTTCATGGTTTTCATAACTAGTTTGAACACCAGCATTAATCTACCAGTTGCCATACTTGCTCTTCTTGAAGTTATGGGTTCAGAAACCTATAGCATGTTGTAGTCGTAATATATTTTACATGACTTTTGTTAGAGTTCAACCTCATATTTGATACCTTTCTGAACTGACCAAGATCCAACAGGATGTTTCTAGTACAGAAAATTGTACTCTTTTCAATGGTGCTGGAAAGAAGAATGTTTGAAATGACCCATTTGCAATATTTATATCGGAACTTCTCTCATTTATTGTAATTTTGAGTTTGACATCATGTTTGTGTTTGAGTATAATCTAAAGTAACTGGTTACACAGGAAGATATGCTAATAGAATCATGTACCAGGCATGTCAACAAAAATGCCAAGTTGTTGTTCCTTTGCATTTTTTCTTCCTGAGATATATGACCTCAAAAAGGGTCAAAAAATCTATGCAGTTTTCTGTGCACATTTTATGAGTCACTTTAATACATCACACTGACTAACAAAATGGTTTACATTCTGTCACACTGTAATTTTCTGATTCACAGCCAAAAGGTTTCCAAACCCTGAAATCAAAAGTTTACTACTTGCTTTTGTCTTGTAATACGAGAGCTGTCAACATTGGATTTCGTTTATTTTTTTTTTTTTTTTCATGCACATTCACAGGAAAGTCATCCAAATTTCTCATATACTGAAGCTCATGATTTAAAATTTTGCACAGGTTCATTTCTAGGGTAGATCTACACCCACAGAACATTTCAGGAAAACTGAAGCACAAAACAAACAAACAAACAAACAAACAAACACACACACACACACACACACACACACACACACACACACACACACACACACAGAGAGAGAGAGGGGGGGGAGGTGTGTGTGTGTGTGTGTGTGTGTGTGTGTGTGTGTGTGTGTGTGTGTGTGTGTGTGTGTGTGTGTGTGTGTGTGTGTTGATGTTTCAGCAAGCACATATATAGGACCTTGTGACGGGGTTGCAGGGATTGCAAAGAGATTAGCCACACTTGCCAGCCTCAAGCGACATCATGAAAAGCATATTTTAACACCAAAACAGTTGTTCCATGAAATTCATGGCACAGTTGAAGGTCCTGGTCCACTCATCAGGTGGCGCAAATTTTTCATGCAGTTTTGTCACTAAGTGTGAGTTTGTAACAATGAGTGGTGTCTATAAGAATGAAAACAATCAATTTTTGACAAAATAATTTAATTGAATAGATAAAAAAATTGACTTAACAAGCAGCAGCAGAACACAAACATAAAAGAAGGTTATAATTAGGCAAGCTTTTGGAGCCAGTGGCTTTTTCTTCATGAAGAAGAGTTGAATGAGAAGGAAGAGGAGTGAAGGAAAATGGCTGAAGAGGTCTAGGAAAAATGGAAGGTTTCGGAAAAGTCACCCAGTATGGTGAGTCAGGGGGCACTTGACAGACAGGATGAGAAGGAAAAATTGATTATTGGGGGACGGCACGTTTAACTGGCAGCAACTTAAACTGTAATTTTACGTTCCTGCCTAACCATACCTTTAGAAATTGTAACATATTACGAAAAAGTGGCCAAATATTCGTGTCAAGCACAAACAGAAATATCACTGATGGTCGTTTAGCCCGAAGCAGTTTCATCCTTTTTTTCTAATCAGACAGATGTCACAAAATTAAAGAAATTTATTCCTGTGATAGCATGCTTTATACATAAATAACATTGAGTATTGCAGAACGTACTTCCATTATATGAAGGAAGTCCCAGAGTGCATTACAAATGTAAGGTGAAAAAACAGACTGTTATCAACGTCCACAACCTTAAATGCTACTGGTACCCTACACCAACAAACTGCAATTTGGAACTAAAGTATGTTTATCTTATAGTCTCTTGGGGCTTGTACTGCTGATGGGTTACTATTGATATTTAATTATAAGAAATGGAGCCGAAAGTGGTGCTTTCATGATAAATTTTCAGTGTGACATTGCCTTGAAAGTGAATCCTGAAAGTTGCAAAGCCAAAACTGCGAAATACGGCAAATTAATAAGGCGTCTGGCATATGGATGCATTGAATTACACATTACTTTTACGTCACTTCCTAGTAAGCCGAGCATGGAGTTCTTTTTTTTTCCTTTTTCTTTTCCTTTATTGAGTTTCGATTCCCCCTGAAGGGAGCCGGCTGGCAGCAGCTTAGTACGCTACTCTTCAGCCTACAGAATTTGTTTTAAAAAAGTGGAGATAATAAATAAGAGAAGCAGGTGATAAAATCGATGACTTAAATGGAAAATTGTGAAACTTAAAACATAAAACAAAGGGTTGGTGATGCTAATAAAATACACAGGAAGCAGACAGGTAAAACAATAGACAGACAATTAAAAAACATGGCGACAGTTTGGTTTCTATTCACAAGGGATATAAAAATCACAGCATGATTTCTGTTCGTAACACTTTGGAAAGATGCACAGCACTGAACACTACTCAAACACTGCACTAAAAAGTTGGCACAAATGTGACACACCACAGCCGATGACAGATGGGGGGAACCTGGACAGATGAGGGGAAAGAAAAAGGTGAGGAAGAAGAGGAAAAATGAAGTGGGGGGGGGAGGGGGGAACGAGCCAATGGAGAACGAGGACTCATAAGAGAGGGGGGACCTGGGCAGATGTGAGAGGGAGTGGGGAAAGACAATGGAGAGGAATGCAAAAGGACTCGGGAAAGGGGAGGGGGGGAGAAGGGAAGCAGAGAGAGTGTAGGTGGGGAAAAAACAGAATGGAAGGTGGGGGGAAGAGGGAGCCTGGGGAAAGGACAGGGGAAAGGAGGCAGAGATGAGGACCAGAGTTGATAGGAGGGATAAATGGAGGGAGAGAGGGCATCGTCCAGGAGGGGGAGTTGACAGAATCCACCTTGGGGAAGGAGATGAAGGGTGTAGAGATGGAAGGTAGGGGGGACACAACAGTATAGGTGCGGCAGAGAGCGAGGGTTGGAGAGGAGAGGAGCAACCAGGGGATGATGGGGAACAAGGCAGCGGGAGGTGTAGAGTATGCGGATATGTTCGAGGAATAGGAGCAGATGGGGAAAAGGAATCAGGTCATAGAGGATTCACATGGGGGATGGGAGGCGTATACGGAAGGCAAGGCAGAGTGCATGACACTTGAGGATCTGGAGGGACTTATAGAATTTGGGAGGGGGGGGGGGGGTGGATATCAAGGCAGGACTGGCATAACAGAGGATGGGACAGATTAAGGATCTGTAGGTGTGGAGGATGGTAGAGGGGTTCAACCCCCATGGCCCGCCAAAGAGGAGTTTGAGGAGTCAGAGGTGGTTGTGGGCTTTGGATTGGATGGAGCAGAGATGAGGAATCCAGGTGAGGTGATGGTCAATAGCGAGGCCAAGGTAGGTGAGTGTGGGGGGAGAGGCGGACAGGATGGGCGCAGATGGTGGGGGAGAGGCGGACAGGATGGGCACAGATGGTAAGGGAGAAATCCAGGAGCTGGAAGGACCGAGTGGTACGACCTACAATGATTGCCTGGGTCTTGGAAGGATAGATTTTCAGGAGCCACTGGTTGCACCATGCGGCAAAAAGGTCAAGGTGATTCTGGAGAAGGCATTGGGACCGTTAGAGGGTAGGAGTGAGGGCAAGGAATGCGGAGTCATCGGCATGCTGTAGGAGGTGTACTTGTGGGGGGAGGGAGGGGGGGTTGGGGCATATCTGCTGTGTACAGGAGGTAGAGAAGAGGGGAAAGGATAGAGCCCTGGGGCACACCTGCAGAGGGGTAGAAGGTGCGGGAATTGGCGTTATGGATGGTAACATAGGAGGGGCGGCGGAAGAGGAAGGAGGCAATCAGATCGACATAGTTGACAGGAAGTGCATATATCTGGAGTTTAAACAGGAGACTGAGATGCCAGACAGAGTCGTAAGCCTTATCTAGGTCGAGGGAGACAAAAATGGCAGAGAGATGGGAGTTAAGCTGGAGGGAGAGGAGAAGAGTGAGGCGTAGGCGCTGGTCATCGGCAGAGAAGGAAGGTCGAAAGCCACATTGGGTGTTGGGGAAGAGGTGGTTTCGGTGGAGGTAGTGATGGATGTGGTGGGTAAGGATGGATTCCAAGAGCTTGCTGAACGCTGGGGTGAGACATATAGGGCGATAGGAAGAGGCATCAGATGGAGGCTTGTTGGATGTGGAGAACATTAAGATATGGGAGGTTTCCCACAGGTCAGGGTAGAAGCCGGTGGCAAGGATGACGTTTTAGAGGGTGGCAAGGACTGCAAGGAAGGAGGGAGGGCAGTGTTTGAGGTGGCGTTAGGTAATGCGGTCGTGGCCAGGAGCAGTGTTGCGTTTAGTGTGGAGTGTGAGGCTGATGTCCTGTGTAGTGATGGGAGTGTTAAGCTAGGAGCAAGGGGAGGAACAGAGGTATTCGTACGGTCGATGATGAGCATGGAGCTTTAGAAGCTCTTGCTATAGGATCTCTTTGGCTTAGAAGCCGCTCATTGGCTAATAGCCTAACGAGTATCATTGATGGAAAAGATTTTTTGCCCAGGATGTGAGAACCACAGATATACATTAACAGGCTGGCAAAGGTGCATCTTTTACTGAAGCCTGACGTTTGGTGAGGTAAGATGGAGGTGTTAGCAAGTTTGTATATTGCACTACCATGATTTTCTGAAATCAAATGATGTTGTAGCCTTTACGAGGTGGTCTCTTAAAGTTCTGCAGTTGAGTGAATATTTGTGTCCTAGTTGAATCATACACTGTAGAATCAAGTTTCATATACAAGCATTTAAAGCAGACGGTAGTTTTCATAAGAACACTCAAATAAATAAAGTCACTTGTTCTCAACGACAAATAGCACGTTCTGCTTATAGGAGCACTTTCATAAGGAACATACTATTCAAAGAAAATCCGAAGTTGATCAAAATGGGTTGAAAGCATATCATTGAGCTACGTCTGTTAATAGTAGATTTATGTAACCCCCTGAAATGTACATAAACTATTTAATCATTGCCAGTATTTCAGATAAGACAAGATATAATGTAATTATTTAGTATTACATGCAGCACAAAGGCAAAAGTGCGTAAGATGTTTCTAGTTATTGTTGCATTGTGACATGTTCATTTCCTTGTATCTTCCGTCTGCTGTATGAGAAATTACAACCAAGCACGACGCATGTTTAACTATTTTGTTAACGTAGTTATGTCATACATATATATAATAACTTCTGCACAATTTCAGTGCAGTAGTGTGTGTGTGTAAGTACAATCTAACTTCTGCACCATTTCAGTGCAGTAATGTGTTAATTGTAAATAAGTATTATAGTAGTTGCATTACACGTTTATTACCTTATAAATAAATAAAAAAACTTTTTTATTTTAAATACAGTGCATTAGTATTTTAAAATGACTCTTTCATATAGTGTTCATTAGAAATGACGACCATTCCACTTGGGACCTGTGGAATGGTACATTAGCTTATTTGTTTTAGTTGTAAATATTTGTCATGTGTTGTTGTTTTCCTGACATGTTCTACATCCTGGAGGACCTCCTCACTACGGATCAATTGGAATGAAAGAAAATCTAATCTAATTTAATCTATCCCTATTTTTACGACTGTTTTTTCGGCAAATAAACAGATTTTTACACGTCCTTTGCGCTCGCCGTTATATTGCTAACTAAAGTGCTGGTAGTAACGCCAATGATACTGTATGCGGCAATGCCAGTGTATTAATGTACGTCTGTGGTGAGAACGCCTCTCGATGATGTGCACGAATGATATAAGTCTGTCGATAAACTGAAGAAGGAGCGAGCAAGTCCCCACTCTGCCAACCCAGCTACGTCACGAGGCGCTTCTCGCGGCGCGCTCTTTAAATCTGTGGCGACGCCGTGTACAGATAGATACATCTCGGCTGCGCATATTTTTATACGAATGCATTAAGACCATAAGGAATACAAAAAACGATAGCTTCTTCCTAAACACAACATTATAGAATAAATAATATTAACATAAGAACGGAAGTCAGGATTCTACTACAAACATAGAATCAAATGTCTGTTCATCTGAATGTATGTTCCTCTATTGCTATTCGTAAAACGAACCCCATATATTGTAATCAGTCTGCAGAATTTAAGGCTTGTTCTTACTTTGTGTTCCTACTAAAAGGTAGAAGTTTTCTTTGAAGGACTGTATTGGAACTTAACAATTCTTTGCAGCATAAAGAGTGTTTAAAAACTAAGCAGTAATTTCTAATTTTATGTGTTGTATTAGTCAGATTTGCACTACTTTTTGTCACTGTTTTCATAAACATGTCTCAAAAGTATGTGTACAATGTTATCCATATTGGGTATTAACTCTGTTGTCAGCTGTCAGAAAGGTTACATGTGTTTTGGTAGCATCAAAGTTTATTTATTTTGTATAAAAATAAATTTGACAAACTGGATTTCATTTTCTTATAAGAATGGAATAAAGTGTACGAAATTTATAGAAATGTTAAATACTGCTTTTGGTGAGCCTGTTATGGGTAAACCAAGGGAAGACAAGTGGTACAAACCTTTCAAAGCAGGCTTTTAAAGACAGCGGTTTTACAAGCATGGATGAGATTAAAAACGCGCAGTTAAGAGACCTATGAACTATCCCTAAGAAACAGTTTCTATAGTGTTTCGGGAATTGGAGAGAGCACTGGCATAAGTGTGTAGTATGTAATGAGGAATTTTTTGAAGAGGATAACATTGCTATAGATTAACAAATAAAGTTCTTAACAAAAAATAAAAATTAATATGCAAACGTAGTTCGTATGTCAAGCTTTCTGCTTAGAAGTCCAGAATCAGTGTACATGTTTCGAAGGAAATTTCACCAGTATTTAGAAAAGCTATTGCGCACATGTTTTAAGCACTATGTCTTAGAATCAGGTGAATAGTGACCGAAATAGAGATTTAGTGTTCCATAAGCATCAGGGGGTATACGTGATTTTGAAACTGTCTATAATGATGGGTTTCCTCCCAAAATTATTAGTTTTCCTTCGTGGCGATTCAAGTAAACCATGCGGCTCATTTTTGCGTTCCTTCCTTATGCGTCCTATTGCGCGAGGCTGACGTTTGCATTAATTGCAGCCGTTTGATTGGGACTGGTAATATTAGCCAACAGTTCTTTTTGGGTTGTCTCTTTAATACACGCTGTAATGACATAAGAGACGATCGAACGCTCGTTACTCCACAAATACCTCCTCTTCTTACAAGGGAACCTCCCCATCGCACCCCCCTCAGATTTAGTTTAAGTTGGCACAGTGGATAGGCCTTGAAAAACTGAACACAGATCAATCGAGAAAACAGGAAGAAGTTGTTTGGAACTATGAAAAAAATAAGCAAAATATACAAACTGAGTAGTCCATGCGCAAAATAGGCAACATCAAGGAAAATGTGAGACTAGGAGCGCCGTGGTCCCGTGGTTAGCGGGAGCAGCCGCGGAACGAGAGTTTCTTGGTTCAAGTCTTCCCGCGAGTGAAATGTTTAATTTTTTTATTTTCAGACAATTATTATCTGTCTGTCCGTCCGTCCGTCCGATGCGATGTAACTGCACTGTAGTATGGGGACGCTACACCTAAACAAACATATGTTTTGACAGAGCACAGGGAAAACTGTGCGACTGTGAAACTGTTGCATTCATTTGTTGCAGTTTATGTGACAAACTCTTATGTTTTCATCACTTTTTTGGGAGTGATTATCACATCCACAAGAAAACCTAGTTAGTATTCTGCATATTTTCTTGCAATGCTAGACTATTATCCATCACTTCCGGATTTGGAAGTATATCAGTAAGTACACGAGGTTAACTCACTGACACTGGCAACTAAGATCCCACGAACAGAAACGATATATATCACTGCACGCCGATCTACATCGCTAGACAGATAACAGGCAACAGATTTTGGGTGCCCCTGTAGGCCGGTGGCAGCGTTCTTCCAGGAAAGGCCACTTCTCCCACCAAAAGCGCTGCTCGCTCTTGAGTTTACAGACAGACTGTACACGCAATGCAGCGCGATATACTGACCCCAGCGCCCCTGGTGGCGGGAGCGTGCAGCAGCGAGGGCGTGGGCGAGCGCGTCTGCGTGCCGACCGAGTGCAGGTGGACGACGCGCGGGTTGAACCACTCGCTGGGTGGGAACTGCGCCGAGAACGTGGACAGCTCGCCGGCCTGCCGCTGCTTGCGCCCGCTGCGCCGGAACAGCCGCGACAGCAGCGAGCCCTTCTCTGCAACACCACACCACACCGCAATCACACACCGACTACAGGCCAACACAGTATGCTAGTTACTAATAACCTCACTGGACAAAATATCAATCACGCATTTCAAAGAGCACACTGGTAGCTTTGGAGCGCTGTAGATCGGGTAGGTCTTGTATCAAATGGTCATGTGACTCTCCACTGCCGATGTAAGTCATGACAGCGATGATGATGATGTTTGGTTTGTGGGGCGCCCAACAGCGCAGTCATCATCGCCCGTACAAAGTCCCAATTTTTACGCAGTTCAATTTTTACACAGTCCAATCTAGCCACTGTCACGAATGATGACGATGAGGAGGAGGATGAAATGATGAGGACAACACAAACACCCAATCCCCGGGCAGAGAAAATCCCCAACCCGTCCGGGAATCGAACCCGGGACCCCGTGATCCAGAGGCAGCAACAATAGCCACTAGCTGCGGATAAGTTGCGAAATGGTGTATCTTAACCAATCAGTGGCATGGAATCAGTATTATAAGACAGGTCAAGAAGCTGTCGTCGTGTTTTGAGGTACTGCGAATACATAGAAAGAAGGATCCTTTATTGTATGATTATATGATAGCGGAACAAACACTGGTAGCAGTTACTTGTGTAAAATATCTGGCAGTATGCGTGCGGAACGATTTGAAGTGGAATGATCATATACAATTAATTGTTGGTAAGGTGAGTGCCAGGTTGAGATTCATTGTGAGAGTCCTTAGAAAATGTAGTCCATCAACAAAGGAGGTGGCTTACAAAACACTCGTTCGACCTATACTTGAGTATTGCTCATCATTGTGGGATCCGTACCACGTCGGGTTGACGGAGGAGATAGAGAAGATCCAAAGCAGAGCGGCGCGTTTCGTCACAGGGTTATTTGGTAACCGTAATAGCGTTACGAAGATGTTCAGCAAACTCAAGTGGCAGACTCTGCAAGAGAGGCGCTCTGCATCGCGGTGTTGTTTGCTGTCCAGGTTTCGAGAGGGTACGTTTCTGGAAGGTATCCAATATATTGCTTCCCCTACGTATATCTCCAGAGGAGGTCACGAATGTAAAATTAGAAAGGTTCGAGCGCGCACGGAGGCATTCCGGCAGTCGTTCTTCCCGCGAACCATACGCGACTGGAACAGGAAAAGGAGGTAATGACAGTGGCACGTAAAGTGCCCTCCGCCACACACCATTGGGTGGCTTGCGGAGTATAAATGTAGATGTAGATGCACCCGTGACCACACAATTAATAAAGTTTCGTGGTTTGTGGGTATGTCAATGCGAACTGTCCAACGTGTCTACAAGAAATGGTATACCACTAGCAGCCGTGTACAGATGTGGAACAAACACACAGCAAGAAATGCATGCTTCAATATAAATGTGGATGCTACCCAAGCCTGCTGGTTGCCCTGTTGTATTTCACCACGAACAGTACCTATGCAATGTCCTCAATACGTCGCAAGTGTCAGCGTGGTCAGAACAGTTCTCTGTGTAGTAGCGAGTGCGTCATGTCCGAGCTAAGTTGATCCAAAAGTGGGAAAACTGTTGTGTTCGTACAATGTGCGCTTCTGTAACCGAGGAAACCGAAAGGCTTTGTGTTTCAAGAGGCTCCATGTCGAAGATTTGTACCAACCGCATACGGGCAAAGCGGAAAAATATCATATGGTAAGTCATAATGCAGACGAACGTTTGTGTTGAATGACTGTGACAGACAGTCATTGAAGAAGATTATGATGGAAAATGAGAGGACGACAACTGCAAAAGTCAATGTCGCACACGAGAACACTGTCAGCTCCAAAACAACACGAAGGGACCTCCATAAGCAGGGAATTACTCGACAAGCTGGAATTCCAAAACCACTCATCACTTATGCCAATCGCCATAATAGAAAACTGTGGTGTCTAGGCTATGAAATCTTGACTAAGGAGCGATGAAACAAAGTAATTGGGTCGGAAAAGTCATGTTTCACGCTGTTTCCAATTTCTGGCTGAGTTTATTTCCCAATGAGAAATTACAATTAGCAGAAGATTTTTGTCTTGGGAAGCAAAATCAGTGCAGAGTGGCAGCAACAAGAAAAGAATTTCTGAAAAAGAGAAAGTTGTTAACATAGAACATAAATTTATGTGCTACGAAATCTCCTCTGATGGTATCCATCAGGAGTGCAGCCTTGGGCAGATGTGAAATGAGGACGATTAACAGTTCAGAGGAAAAGAGAATAAAAGCTTTCCGAAATGAGATGATAGAGAAGAATGTGGAAGATCCGATGGATAGATTGAATTAGGGATGTGGAGCTACTGAACCGTTTTGGGCAGAGAAGAAATGTACCGCATTTCAGCAGTTCAGACAAGAAGGCAGACGAAACTTTTGAAATATGGTGCTGCAGAAGAATGCTCAACATTAGACGGGCAGATGGTATAAGTAATGAAGAGGTACTGAATCGAATTGAGGGAAAGAAGAAATTTATAGCTCAGCTTGACTAAAAGAAGGGATCAGTTTATAGAACACATTTTAAGGCATCAAGGAGCATCAAGCAATTGACGGTTTAGTGATGGAGGGAGGTGTCAGGGCTAAAGTTGTACAGGGAGAGGAAGAGTATAGTAAGTAGGTTCAAATAGATGTAGTTTGCAGTAGTTATTTGGAGGTTAAGAGGCTTGCACGATTCGATTCGAGAGTAGCGTGGAGAAGTGCATCAGACCAGTTTTCAGGACCGAAGAACAAACAGCAGTGTAGTAACGATACAGGCCGATTCAGATGGCCCTAATAGTGTCGTTTTATGCAACCCATACTACGTCTGTGTCAGGAACGGTATCCAAGAAGGTGTTAGTCACGTAATCGATTTTAGTTCCTTCTTGGAGGTTTGGGCGACTGTTGGCAAATGGGATCATGCTGTAAAAAATACTAGTGAGGATTGGTCACGAGTTACGAGGTATTTTTGGACCAAAATATACCTTACTTCTGCCATACTTTTCCAAGAGTCTCCAATCTTTCTTTGTATAATTAGCGATGTAGTCGTACTGGTTTTGGATGTCTGTGTAGGTTAATCTTTCGTCAATGGTTCAGAAAATTTGCCATATAAAATGTGTTTCACCGTAGGAGATATCAAAATGGAAAACACGAAAGTAACTTTTCACTGGATTATGTACCGGAAAGGTGTTACTTCCACACTGCACATTTTGATATCTCCTATATGAAGAGGGTGTCTGTTCTTTCGGACATGTCCGAGAGAACATATACCATATTCATATATATATAAGGCTCACCGACCATTTCACCATCTTCTTCCATGCAGATGCACAGACAGTGCCCGAACTCTTCCGGGAATCGGCAAAAAGCCCCGAGTAATGAGTATTATGGGCAGGGGCACTATGAATATAGTGCGGGACAATAAGTTGGGAATGGGGTCTCACGGGAGGCGTGCTAGAGATAAGTCCCTGCAGTCGCACTATCTCCTGTGTCCTCGGTGGCTCAGATGGATAGAGCGTCTGCCATGCAAGCAGGAGATCCCGAGTTCGAGTCCCGGTCGGGGCACACATTTTCAACTGTCCCCGTTGACTTATATCAACGCCTGTATGCAGCCAGGGGTATTAATTTCATTGTAATTGATATCTGCTGTTAATTTCATCGTTTCTGATGGTGTAACACAGCTGATAAGGGAGAGTTTTTGAATCATTTACGAAAGTGTAGACTGGCAATGGCAAGGAAAGCATTTCTGAAGAAGAGAAATTTGTTAACATCGAGTATAGATTTAAGTATCAGGAAGTCGTTTCTGAAAGTATTTGTATGGAGTGTAGCCATGTACGGAAGTGAAACATGGACGATAAATAGTTTGGACAAGAAGAGAATAGAAGCTTTCGAAATGTTGTGCTGCAGAAGAATGCTGAAGATTAGATGGGTAGATCACATAACTAATGAGGAGGTATTGAATAGAATTGGGGAGAAGAGGAGTTTGTGGCATAACTTGACTAGAAGAAGGGATCGGTTGGTAGGACATGTTCTGAGGCATCAAGGAATCACCAATTTAGTGTGGAGGGTAAAAATCGTAGAGGGAGACCAAGAGATGAATACACTAAGCAGATTCAGAAGGATGTAGGTTGCAGTAGGTACTGGGAGATGAAGAAGCTTGCACAGGATAGAGTAGCATGGAGAGCTGCATCAAACCAGTCTCAGGACTGAAGACCACAACAACAACAAACGGAAGATTAAGTAATATAAACAGAATAGACCTATAGAGACATCCAAAACCTCTATGAGTACATGACTAATTACAGAAAGAAATATTGGAAACTCTTGGCTAAAATGGCTCTGAGCACTATGGGACTTAACTTCTGAGGTCAACAGTCCTCTTGAACTCAGAACTACTTAAACCT
The DNA here is from genome assembly GCF_021461385.2 of Schistocerca piceifrons. Lineage (NCBI taxonomy): Eukaryota > Metazoa > Arthropoda > Insecta > Orthoptera > Acrididae > Schistocerca > Schistocerca piceifrons. The sequence continues at coordinate 315,821,982 of NC_060145.1, read as the reverse complement.
AACTAACCTAAGGGCATCACACACATCCATGCCCAAGGCAGGATTCGAACTTGCGACCGTAGTGGTCGCGCGGCTCCAGACTGTAGCGCCTAGAACCGCTCGGCCACACCGGCCAGCTACTCTTGGCTAAGTATGGGAGAAGTAATGTACATCTTGGTGCAAAAAATACCATATAAATCATGGCTAACCCTCAGTTGTAGTTTTTACACTATGATTCCGTTTGCTAATAGTGGCCCAAAGCTCTGAGAGGGAACTCATATCGACTACATGTTTGTCGCCTGTCTGGATATAGTTCCTGATACAGACGTAGCGCGGGTTGCATAAAACGACATCGGTAGGGGCAGCCGAATCAGTCTGTACGAGAGTTTGCGGTACTCACTCGGTGGCGAAGCAGTCTCGGGCTGTGAGTCCGCGGCGTTGCGCGCGGGGAGGTGCCTGAGGGATCCGCAGCGCACCAGCGACGAGGCGAGCCGGCGGGACCCCAGCAGCCGCAGCGAGTGTCGGCGCTCCAGCCGGCCCGGCGGACCCGCTGACTGGCTGCGGCGGGGAGCGCTGCGCGCGTACAGCACCTTGTCGTGCGGGTTGCCTGCCACACAGGAGAGCGCCAACACGTCAGCAGGCGTGTTCTACAGCAGCGGCGGAGCGCCCAAACCTGATCACTAAGTAAACTACTCATTTGTGTTCATAACTAGTACATTACTAATTCTATTTTACAAGTAGCAAATGTGCAACATACCTAGGGTGACCAGACGTCCGCATTAATCCGGAAAGGTCCTCCTTTTTAGCTCTTTGTCCGGGGTCCGGGCGGATTTTTAGTGTCCGGCTTTTTCGCAAAGTTGAGCCTAATACAGTTAAATTTACAATTCTTCCCGTTCTATTGCTCTTTTCCTAAATACTTTAACTATTGGCACAGCCTTCGTGATAAACACGCACGAAGGCGGTGTTAGTAGGTGCCACCAGGATTGTCGATGTTATTGTTGATCTACTTATAAAGCGAAGACAAATATCGATTATTTAAAATTTTCGTTTCGTGTCTTCACTTTGTATTGGCTTGGCTTCCTGTAATGCACGTGTGATTTGTAAGTGTAATTTTTAACCGAGTGAGTTACGTAAAATATTTGGCTATGCCTAAAAGAAAGTGTACATTTTCTGATGTCCTTTCCTGCAAATATCCGGCTTTAAGAAAGGGAGAAATGAATTTGAAGCGGAATGTAAGATATGCGGAGCTGGAACGTACGTCTCAGTGGCCAATAAAGGTAAGAAATAACTAGACAGATTAAATGTCATGGTTTTATTTCATTGTTCGATAGTCATCCAATTAATTTGTATTCGGAAGGTTAAAGTGCAGTTTACATGTCGTCATCTGGTGCTTGAATTGTATATGTCGGTAGCTGTGCGTCGAATGAAGGGGGGTGAATGGTCTCACGTTTTTCGCTTTGTAAACAATTTCGTGTGTTGACATAAGAAAACAATTGACGCCATACTGTCACCACAATCAATGTTTTTAATTTTTTTATGTTGCTCAGTTAGCCACTACCTGACCATCAGTAACAAGTAACTACTAGTTTTACCGGTAATTCCCGGCAGTCACGTGACTTGTCCAAAACTGACGGATGGTATCCACATCTGCAGTTGACCCGTTTGATGTGTCCTTTTTTTTCTTATTTTGTCCTCCTTTTTAAACAATTGCATCTGGTCACCCTAAACATACCAGTTATACAGGGTGTCTCAAACCTTTTGGGTCAAGTTAAAACGGGTGACAGGTAGGTCCATAATCGATTATACGAGGGTTGTCCAGAACGTAAGTTCCGATCGATCGCGAAATGGAAACCACTGGGAAAATCCGGTAAAGCTTTGCACAGATGTGTTGGGAAGTGTCTCTAGTATGTCTGTCGATCGAGTCGCGTCGCTCTTTTCAGTTTTGAGTGAACAGTGAGCACGTAAAGACGTGTAGGGAATAGCGTCTCCCGCCAAGTATGAGGGCTTAGTTAGAGATTTCGTCTGTGACATGCAGCCCACATAACACAACTGTCGAGCAGTCTCTTCTTCGTGCCAATTCTCGGCCGCACACTGCAGAGGCAATGAAGACGCTCCTGGAACGTTTCCGATGAGAAATGTTTGATCACCCATTTTGTATCCTGCCTGGAAGGCGGCGCGTGGGTCTGCTCCTGTAAACGGAATGGGTAGGCCGAATGTAGGAAGTGAGCAGGAGCAGGTGAGGTAAGATTCTCGGTACAGATTTTTACGTGAAAGTACATTTAATTATTAGTCAATGAGATACGTAACTTTACACTGAAGAGCCCGTAGGTGCGAAACCGTATTCCCGTCGTAAGTAGATACATAGTCTCAATAGCAAGCTGAGGTTGAAGCGATGTTTCCAGGCCGTCTGCTCTTGATGAAATGGGCTGAATCTGGAGCGGAGCTCGTAGAGCTCAACAGCTCCGGCTAGAGGGCGCTGTCGTCGGTGTCTCGCAGTAGTGCCAACCTAGCAGAGCGCATCTACGTTGTGGCATCGTAGCTATCAATACCACATCCCACAATACCGTCCCGTAATTGGCTCACCCTAAGTCTCATCTCTGCTCAGAAGAACCGCTGGCTATGAAGACAAAAATTTTCCACAGACAACTAGCTGCAGACCAGTGCAGATAACTGGCCGAAAGCACAGGCGACTACATTCTATGATGAGGATATTGGAAAGTTGATACAACACTACGACAAAACTTGAAGTTGGAGAGGCGACTATGTAGAGAAGCAGGTGGAAGGTGTACCTAACTGTTGCAAATAAAACGTTTATGGTTTTCACTGTGGTTTACATTTCGCAACCGATCGGAACAACCCTCGTATCTGGATAGGAACCGATGGAAATGCATATTTATTGTGTCAAGGATATACACAGTGTACACTCCATAACAACAACGTAGATCATAGTAAGTGTTCAAAGCGACGAGTGCCAATCTCAATGCATGTACTGCAATGGCGCATGCAGTTCTGGAACACTCTCGCCAAGATTCGGCGTGTCTGTTGTACACTGGACGGATATGTTTTCACTTCTGTCAATGGATTATCCATCGCAGTGCTCTAGTACTGAACTTCGTACAGCTTGCACTGTTTACAGTATGTACTGTTCGCAGATGAGACCTCATTCACCTGTGGTGATGTCTTCAACAGCCAAACAGCCATGTGTGGAGTGATGACAGTCGTCATGCCACCGACATAAGTGAACACCAGAAACAATTGTCTGTCAAAGTATGGGCGGGCATTTTTCAAGATCACGTAATAGGACCTTATTTTCTGGGCCCACGTTACCTGATGTTCCTGCGAGATACGCTGTCACAGTTCTTGGAGACTGTTGTCTGCGGGAAGATGTGGTTTTAACAGGACGATGCACCAGGCCATTCCGATCTTAATGTCCACGAGCACTTGAACAACACGCACCCTCAGCGTTGGGCTGGAAGAGGAGGTCCTGTCCCATGACCAGCGTGATCGCCGGATCTCACACATCTGGACTCGACGCTGGTGTACGAAACCCAGTAGAAACATATGAAGGCCTAGTTGCTAGGGTGCTCTGTTCGGCTACCTGGAGACCATTTGAAGCTATTCATGAGTTTCATGTTCCCATCGTTTGAAGAACATTCTGGAGAATTCGAACCAATGACTTGTTCACCCACCGAACATTCATGGGACGTAATCCAGAGGTCAATTCGTGCATAAAATCCTGCACCGATAACACTTTCGCAATTATGGACGGTTATAGCTGCAGCATGGCTCAATATTTTTGCAGCGAACTTCCAACGAATGGAAACTTCCTGGAAGATTAAAAATGTGTGCCGGACCGAGACTCGAACTTGAGACCTTTGCCTTTCGCGGGCATGTGCTCTACCACGACTTGTTGAGCCCATGCCACGTCGAGTTGCTGCATAACGCCGGGAAAAAGGAGATCCGACACGATGTTAGAAGATATACCATGACTTCGGTCGCCTCAGTGTATAGGTTGCACATTTATATGGGGTTTGAGAAGACGACTGCACAAAAACTACGAGACATACAGAAGTATGACCCATATCACTGAATAGTGCATCTCTCCAAATTTTGAATCGTAATATGTGTCGTTGCGCAGTTTCACTGGGGAACAGCCGTATCATTTTATGTACACAAAGTATCCGCTCCGTACCGTCCTATATATTTAGTTCGTTCCTGCAGACAGGCAGCAGAATGAACAGATTTCCAAAGCAGTCAGCTGTCGTTGGGCTTACCCAGGCAATTCGTGTCTGTGATTTAAGATTTGCACGTGTGTCGACGTTTGCCTCGTTACAGACCGTGCCCATATTGAGCACCTGTAATGTGAGTTAAAAAGTTGGAGAAATGCTCTATCAATGATATGAGTATGTTATCTTTATATCTTGTAGTTTTTCGCGGAGTTATCGTCTGCCGCCCTGAGGGAAATTATGAATGGGCCTGTAGTTTTGGTTGCCTCCGTGCCGTCGTGTCCGATACTGTCACTCTTCAAGTTAAGGAATGTGGTCAGGTGTAATGAAATCAAGGATAAGCGAGTAGCCGTCCGGAGTGGCCGAGCGGTTCTAGGCGCTACAGTCTGGAACCGCGCGACCGCTACGGTCGCAGGTTCGAATCCTGCCTCGGGCATGGATGTGTGTGATGTCCTTAGTTAGGTTTAAGTAGTTCTAAGTTCTAGGGGACTGATGACCACAGCAGTTAAGTCCCATAGTGCTCAGAGCCATTTGAACCATTTTTTGATAAGCGAGTACCCTGTGCGTTGGATCATTAGCCAGGAAGACCTGATAGAGTTAAGTTTTCCCTGGTTTTCTGACTCACTGAACGCCAATTCTGGAATAGTTCTCTTGAAAAAACTACAGTCGGTTTCCTGTCCCCATACTTCTTATCCAAACCTGTAGTAAGTACCTAATGACCTTGTCGTCGACTGGACGTTGAACAGTAATACTTTTAAAACGTTTGCATCTGCATAATGACAAGTGCAGCCATCAGCACAGATATACTCTATCCACTCTACATTAAAAGGCGATAAACGGCATACCAGCAAAGCCCTACAAGACGGCAGAGGGGGCCCGTGTTTGAGCAGACGCTGCAGTAACTGACTTGTAGTATCTGTTCAGACAGCCACGGAAGATGTGGTTGGCATCTTCCTCTTCACCGCAATCGCATACTGAATGGGCACCTATCCGATGCGATGCAGGTGGTTCCGCTACCAGCCATGATTGAAGGTGATGTGTGTTTCAGTGTTCTTGAATCTTCTGGATCATCGATATTTCGAGAGCCAGAAGTCAAGTATCAGTACCAGGTTAATTTTAACATGATTTCTGCCTTCGCATTTTGAAGACCCTTGCCATTTTACGTTCCACATCTCTCTGGTTACTAGACAGAGGACCTTCTGTAAGGTCTCTCCCCCTGTCGTAAGCGACCACCAGGTCCGCTGTTCATTTTTCGAGCAATGTCACACTCATCTTTTCCTCAACACATCGTGGCATTGTGATTCCTAGTTGTGAATTTCTATATCAACTTCATGATGTCATAAGCAATTCGATGACTGTTTCGTCCACTGTATCCAATCTCAGTAATTCAAGTGCTGACCTGGGAACGGAGGGGATAACGATCTGATCACGCAGATGCATCGCGGCATATAGAAGCCCCCGTTGTTCAGCGATAAGTTCTGCCGTCCCGTCATACTCGTTACTTCCTTAGACACCATGAATTTCTTATCCTAGTAAGCACAACATCCATCTTTGATCGCCGAAGCGTTGGTGTAGATGAGCCTTGTGCTTCTGTAGTTGGTTGATTGCAGAGATTATCATTCAAAACGCACATCGTTTTGGTATCCATAGCCAAAGTCCAGGTCGAATACAACTTGTGATTCCGTACAGGGAAATGCCAGTCTGATCACTGAAAGATCGCACGTTCACTGTGGAGTCTGTATAAGAGAGCCTGCTGTTATGTACGTGCGTCAGAATTTGCGGAGTGTGGAAAGAACCGTCGACAAACATAAGACTCAATTACGTGTTCGAAGGAACTTTCATCCCGTAAGTTGGTGACGTAATGTGGGAAGCAAGGTCACACGTATTGGCTGGGAACATCCTTTCTCACACAAGACCGTTGGGCGCAGGGCTACAGCATACCAACACAGCTCTCAAACCTGTCCTGACGTGGCCCACCGTCTGTGCTGATGACATCAGACACAAAATATTTAAATTACTGCTGAGTTACATTCACTCAGTGAGCCGTGTGCAAGTTGGTAATCGATGTGTTAAATTATGTACGACGTTAACTCCGTCTGCTTCTTTCCTTCGCTTGTAGTCTCGTTAATTCTTCGAAGAGCATTTCCTATTGGATTTTATAAAGAAGACAGAACTTCAAGAAAGGGATGAAGTAAGATTGTGGTTTTATGTCCCATGGAGAACGAAGTCATTAGCGCAAGCAGCATTTGGGAAAGGAAATCGGCCGTATATTTTTCAAGGGGACCACCCAGCGGCTTCCCTTGACGAGGTTGGTGGGGGGGGGAGGGGGGGGGGGGTGCCGTAAGCGGTGGGCGCGATTACAGCATTGGTCACAGGAGTCGCACCGTGTCGTCTTTTCAGACGAGTCCCGGTTATGTGTACTGTATCAGCACGGACGAATCCGTATGTGAAAGCTCTGAGGCAAACGAACGTTGCCAGATTATGTTCGTCTTCATTATACTGGGCGCAGGAGAAGGCGTGGTGGTGTGAGATGCCGTTCGGTACACAATACAATCATCTTTGGTTCACACTGCCTGTGATTTGGATAGCAGGCGTCACATTTCTGACGTGTTAAGGCCGCTGGCTGTGGATCTGCGCGGTCTCTGTGACGTTATCTTGCTAGGGGGGTGCAACAAATAATGCAACACCGTTTTTTTCTGAAAGCACGTTGGTTTTATTCAGGAATCCAATACATCAAATGACTCCCCACTCTTTTGGCTACAAGATCCTCTTTTTCGTTATAATCTCTGTTCAATGCGACGGCTTTACCTCGCCTTACTGGGAGGCTCTGCATATCCGCATGGAAGCACTATACTGGTCGACGTCGGAGCCAGTTACATCCCCATCCACGTACTGCTTCCTGAGGAGTGCATCCTTCATTGGGCCAAACAGACGGAAGTCGGAAGGTGCGAGATCCGGGCTTCATGGAGGATGAAGGAGAACGGTCCAATGAAGCTCAGTACACTTCAGAGTTGACCGTTGCACCATGAGGGAGGACATTAAGCAAAATAACCCTTTCAGAGCCCCATAAGACCGTCGCCATCACCTTACCGGCTGAAGGTGCAGCTTTGAACATTTTTTTTGGAGAGGTGGTGTGTCTCCACTCGATAGACTGCCGTTTTGTTTCCATCCGAAGTGATGAACACATGTTTCATCACCTGTGGCGACGTTCGACCAGAGCGTTATAGATATTCGTAGGCGCCTGTAGGATGTGCGTGGAGACCTGGCAGTGAACAAAAGCACGGTGAATCGTTGGGTGAGGCGTCTGTAATCATCAGCCTCGTAAAGCGCAAGCAGTTCGGCGCAGATGACCCGTCGTTGCTCTTTATTGTCTTCCGTCAGGCGCCGGGGGACCCAGTGGGCGTATTCCTTTGCGTACCCCAACTACTGAATGGGTGTGTTAGCACTACCATCAGAGACTTACAGTTGAGCAGCGAGGTGTTTGAGAGATCCGTCGATCACCTCGAATGAGAGTGTCCGCACGTTTCAACATTGCAGTAGTCACAGCTATTTGTGGCCAAAAAATGGTTCAAATGGCTCTGAGCACTATGGGACTTAACTACTGTGGTCATCAGTCCCCTAGAACTTAGAACTACTTAAACCTAACTAACCTAAGGACAACACACACATCCATGCCCGAGGCAGGATTCGAACCTGCGACCGTAGCGGTCGCGTGGCTCCAGACTGTAGCGCCTAGAACCGCTCGGCCACTACGGCCGGCGTTTGTGGCCAACCGGCACGCGTAAATCGGTTAGGTTTGCGCAGACTTGTTCCGATGATGTCAGACACCTCGCCCAACGATTCAGCATGATTTTGTTCAGTGCCAGGTCTCCGTAGACACCCTGAAAGCGCCTATGAATATCTATGATGCTCTGGTTTTCCTCCAAAAGAAACTCAGTGACAGATCTCTGCTTGGAATGCACCTCCGTTACAGACGCCACCTATCGGAACTCAATGAAGCTTCGGGGACTAAAGTGGGAAGTTTTAGCGGTGTCTCACAACAAATTCCGCATTTTTTCAACAGTAACTGTCAAATAAAAAAGCATGTTGCATTATTTATTGAACGCCCCTCGTACAAAAAATATCACAAGACTGCATGTTGGATGTACTATCCTGACCTGCCTCGAAACAGAGGGTGTCCGACGGTTTCTCCATGTCCCTCACCTACTGAAAATATCTGACCATGGATTGCCGACAGACTGGCACGCCACGATTTGTCAGCCACTACTACTGATGAGCTCTAGTAAAGCTTTGGAGCAGCACGCACCCCCATCTGTCATCCAAACTCAGTTCGACTCAATGCCCGACCGGTTTATACACTTTGTGGCTGCCAGAGGCGACAGTTCTGTGTGCTGAATTTCGCACTCCGTAGAGCCCCGAATCACTTACAAACTGTACTGTACGGGAGTTAGACAAAACAACAGGAAAACCGCGAAATATGCATCCTTCAACATAAATGCGGACGCGAGCTAAGTCTACAGGTGGTCCAGTTGTATCTGATCATGAACGGTACCTGAGCAATGTCCTTATTACGTTGCAAGTGTCGGTCGGGGTCAGAACAGTGTTCTGCGTAGTTGCAAGTGTGTTATTTAGGGATAAGTGAAGTCGAACATGGGAAAATTGTCAGTGCTCATATGGTGGGTGCTTCCGCACCCAAGTAGCCGAAGCGTTTGGTGTTTCAAGAGGAGTCCCATCGAAGACATATACCGCATTCGGAAAAAAAACATAATCCGTTATGTCGCTGAGCGGAAAAGTCTGCGTATTGAGTGATCGCGACGAACTGTCATTGAAGAGGATTGTGATGAAAAATAAAGAGGGCAACAGTTTCAAAAGTCGCTGCGGGACTGAATGTCACATCCGCGAACCTTTTCAGCACCACAAAACAAAGGGAGCTCCATAAGCCGGGAATTGCAGAGCGAGATGCAGTTCGAAAACCACGTATCAGTGATGCAAATGCCCCTAACAAGAAAATGTGGTACCGAAGCTATAAAACATGGACTGCTGAGCAATGGAAGAATATCTTTGGTAGAATGTCTTTGGTCGGATGAGTCTTGTTTCACACTGTTTCCAACTTCTCGCCAAATTTGCGTCCCAACAGTGAAACATGGCGGTGTTCGATGATTATTTGGACAACCATATCATGATATTCCACTGGCCCCGTGGTCAAAGGTCGCATTACTGTCAAGAATTATGTGACCATTTTGGACAATCAGCTCCATCCCATGGTACAATATTTGTTCCCCAATGGTGATGCCGTGACCAAGACAGCTGGTATGGGAGCGGACTTGTTTTTGTGACCACAATGGTGAACTATCGCAGCTCTCCTGGCCATTGGAATCACCAGATGTCAAAATTATTGAGCCTCTGTGGTCTACTTTGGAGAGAATGATGCGTGATCGGTACCGACCTCCATCATCGTTACCTAAGGCTGCCATTTTGTACCGAGAATGGTATAACATTCCGTTGAAAAAAAGGCATGATGAAGTGTCGTATTTTGGTGTTTCCATATTTTTGCCCAACCCCTGTGCATATGCAATAAATAACATACTACCGTTTGCTACCTTTCCTGGTGTTTCAGTTCAATGGCCAACAGTTTATTAGTAGATAGACAGATTGATTAATAAAAACTGCAGTTGAGCCATACAGGGAACAGGGACTACACAATGGAAAACTGCACTAGTGCCTTTAGGGCGTGGGCGAGGTGTTTATAGGCACGCACACATAGGAAACTGAAGCCAAAACAGACTCGGCGCTGATTCGAAATACACGCCTGGTCTGAGTGATGACGCCTAAAGCGAGAGTTCGGCTTTATGCCGGCAGCGACTGACTCACTACTCGTTCCCGCTGCCCGCCCAGTCACGCCGTGCAACCGACGTGAAATATTTGCAGACATTCACCGGCGATCAATTTGCATAAATGATAGCCCTTAGCGGTTGAAAGCCCTGCGCGGGGAAACTCTCAGTCAACAACCCGGAGCTTTGAGAGACTAACACCTGCTTTTGGGCATTAGTCATCAGACACATTGTTTCTATATTGTAATAAATGACGTCACAATCAAGCGTCTAATTATAAGACAAAAACCTGGAAGCCTTTATTCAAAACCGAGTGAAAATGAAGGATAGATTACGCCTGTGGATAAAAGGTTCACATACAATGTAATCAAATTCATTACATCATCATCTGATTGTACCATGATATAAACCGAATTGAAGAAGAGTTCCAAACGTGTGGTTCTGCGATCGCTTGCTGGAGTTACTTTACAAAGGACGCGAAAGCTAAATCCATTATTAGATAGCTAATGTACGGAAATATATCTTCGAGAAACGAAACAGCATAAGATTTTCCGGAATTAATAGAACCATTCAGAAAAAACAACTTGACAAAGTCAGATATACGGTATGGTGGAGAGATCATGTAGTGAAATTATAGTTGTGTACTACTAAAACTACGGTTCGGTATTTTTGGCACAGTATATAAATGACGTAGTAAGTGGTAGGATTCCTGGTAGTTTTGGTAAGGAAAGAAATATAATTGAATGTGTGGGAGAGGAACTGGGGGCATATAATTACACTATTGGCCATTAAAATTGCTACACCACGAAGATGACTTGCTACAGACGCGAAATTTATCCGACAGGAAGAAAATGCTGTGATATGCAAATGATTAGCTTTTCAGAGCATTCACACAAGTCTGGCGCCGGTGGCGACACCTACAACGTGCTGACATGAGGAAAGTTTCCAAACGATTTCTCATACACAAACAGCAGTTGACCGGCGTTGCCTGGTGAAACGTTGTTGTGATGCTTCGTGTAAGGAGGAGAAATGCGTACCATCACGACTTTGATAAAGGTCGGATTGTAGCCTATCGCGATTGCGGTTTATCGTATCGCAACACTGTTGCTCGCGTTGGTCGAGATCCAATGACTGTTAGCAGAATCGGTGGGTTCCGGAGGGTAATACGGAACGCCGTGCTGGATCCGACCGGCCTCGTGTCACTAGCAGTCGACAGGCATCTTATCCGCATGGCTGTAACGGATCGTGCAGCCACGTCTCGATCCCTGAGTCGACAATTGGGGACGTTTGCAAGACAACAACCATCTGCACGAACAGTTCGACGACGTTTGCAGCAGCACGGACTATCAGCTCGGAGACCATGGCTACGGTTACCCTTGACGCTGCATCACAGAGAGGAGCACCTGCGATGGTGTACTCAACGACGAACCTGGGTGTACGAATGGCAAAACGTCATTTTTTCGGATGAATCCAGGTTCTGTTTACAGGATCATAATGGTCGCATCAGTGTTTAGCGACATCGCGGTGAACGCACATTGGAAGCGTATATTCGTCATCGCCATACCGGCGTATCACCCGGCGTGATGGTACGGGGTGCCATTGGTTACACGTCTCGGTCACCTCTTGTTCGCATTGATGGCAATTTGAACAGTGGACGTTACATTTCATTTTGTTACGCCTCGTGGCTCTACCCTTCATTCGATCCCTGCGAAACCCTACATTTGAGCAGGATAATGCACGACCGCATGTTGCACGTCCTGTACGGGCCTTTCTGGATACAGAAAATGTTCGACTGCTGTCCTGGCCAGCACATTCTCCAGATCTCTCCCCAATTGGAAACGTCTGGTCAATGGTGGCCGAGCAACTGGCTCGTCACAATACGCCAGTCACTACTCTTAATGAACTGTGATATCGTGTTGAAGCTGCATGGGCAGCTGTACCTGTAGAGGCCATCCAAGCTCTGTTTGACTCAATGCCCAGGCGTATAAAGGCCGTTATTACGGCCAGAGGTGGTTGTTCTGGGTACTGATTTCTCAGGATCTATGCACCCAAATTGAGTGCAAATGTAATCACATGTCAGTGCTAGTATAATACCCGTTTATCATCTGCATTTCTTCTTGGTGTAGCAATTTTAATGGCCAGTAGTGTAGAACTGCACATCGTTTAGCGTTGAGGCCAATTCGCACTGGCCGTCATGTCACGTCCCGTCCCTTCAAAACATTCTGCAATGCATTTCAAATGGCAGCATCCATACAGGCTGTCCCGTCACGTCACGGTGCGACACCGTCAAGGTTTCTCGGGAAGAAAGTTTTGCCGTCTTACGTCATCCGTCCGTTGTTGATCACGTGACCCCAAGCTCATTTCCTCTTCATACACGGCCATGTACAGGTCTCCGTATTTCGTTTCGAAGTGGTTTTCGTGCTTAATATCAGTTGTTTTTGTTATAAATGGTTTCATTTCGTTATTTGTTTTCTTAAAATTTATTATAAATGACGAAAGATTAATTGATGCAGTGAAGTAGCAGTCTGAATTGTCCCACATGAACGTTCTAAATTATTTGCCGTCTACTACACTTTTTTATACACGCCGGTACGCTATTTCATATCTTACAGTTAAATGCCTTGCAATATGGCTCCGAACTTGAAGTGAAATAAGTACAGTGGGTAGAATCAGATTTATTAGTAGTATGTTGTCATGCATTTGTACCGTTCAATAAAGATATAGACTGAAACATTTAGACACTGCAAATTATTTGTTTAAATACATGTTTGTGCCAAGCTTATTTGTTGTTAAGTGGCTCTCTGGATTGTGTGTGAAACAGTTTACCAATTATCAATGGTCAATATTTGTGATTTCACTAGCTACCCCAGTACAAATAAGGCACTTGGACTATTAAAAGCCAATTACGAGACGTAAAGAAAATCTGTAACTCTTGAAGGTAAAGGTATTGAGGGAGATATGACTATTGCACAAAAATTTGCACTGGACCAGCAACTAAACTCAACCTTAAACAAACCAGTTTTTTGTGGGATGTGATGGCAGCCCGTAACACAGCATCCATTTTAGTAATTCTGGGTGCAATTTGACGGAACAAATGAAAACAACCTGATGCCCGGATTTCCTAAACGATAAAATGAAGATTTCCCCTCCTCGAGCTCTTTGTATAGTGTGTGAAATTCACCTTCTGTATTACTTAATGTCATTTTACGAGCCGGCCGCTGTGGCCGATCGGTTGTAGGCGCTTCAGTCCGGAACCGCGCTGCTGCTACGGTCGCAGGTTCTAATCCTGCCTCGGGCATGGATTTGTGTGATGTCCTTAGGTTAGTTAGGTTTAAGTAGTTCTAGGTCTATGGTACTGATGACCTCAGATGTTAAATCACATAGTGCTTAGAGCCATTTGAACCATTTTGTCATTTTGCGGACCGATACTCCTTTTTGTGTGTTTTGCATTTCTGTCTTCTTTCGCTAATATACATGCTATCCCTGCAAGCTGTAAACCATCTGAGTCCAATAAATGTCAGTTTCGTACAAATGTGGGCACCAGCATCGACGTACGTAAACTACCATATTGTGTATGTCAGCTTTGCATGTAAAAACAGTTGAAATCCAGCTTGCGAAGATCGCAATTCCCGTGAAAAGAACAGCTGAGGACAGCCATGCCAGTTGAGATCACGCGACTTTAATTGAGTTGACGTGCCGTGACCTGACGGACGAAGTGAACACACCTTGACGTGACGGTGACGTGACGTGACGGTACCGTGATGTGACGTGACGGTGACTTGACGGCCAGTGTGTACTGGCCTTTAGTCCAATATGTACTGCATACCCTTATAAAACATAAATTGCTTTTTTTAACTAATAAAAATTACCTTTTTGCCTAACTTCTACTATTTTATGTAACCAAAGCAATTTCTTTCGGTGGAAGTACAGTTTACGCGTACAAATATAAAAAAATATGTAATCGTTGTTATTATTTTGTACTCAATGGAACACTCTTCACCATGTTCAAAAGCAAGAGTTTCCTGTTATTATTGATAAGTACGAACGTTTATTTATGACTAATAAAAACCTGTATTATGTGAGCTCTACGACATGCTGAAACGATGTTTGATATGTTTTTGTTCTGCTTTGTTTTTAAATTTTACCTTTTTTTGGAGAAAAGCGCTACATGATATATCTGTATTACTTTTCTTTATTTTTGCCACAACATCCCTCTGTTTCACCTTGCAAATCAACAAACTTCATACAAAACAAGACTTAACAATGAGGATTTCAATTTTTTTTATAAATACCGTTAATTGTTAAGGAAAAGGCGGGAAGATAAGTATATAGAGCAAAAACATTCCGCAGGTTACGCTGCCCGTTATATATCTTCACTCAGTTTGTAGACGTTTCACCGTTTCTGGTTTGTAGAGGAATCTACTAAGGCACTGACCGTCTATGAAGAAGCCGTAGAAATGAGGTAACGCCCGAGAGGTATGCAACACACCTAACGTACAGGTAACGTGTTTACGATTTTAACTGGCCAAGGCTACTAGGAAAACTACCGTAGCCTGATGCCAGACTACGGTAGCCTACGGTAGTTTTACCACTCTACTAATCCCGAGGCACAACACTCTCCACTGCTGTCCGCCATGGACTTACATTTATTCCCAGAACAGAGCCAAGAGCTTGCGCGCCAACCAGAAGGGAAAACCGGCGAGTGAGTCTGTGGCCGTATCCGGACCGTGCCGCGCCTTCCGTCAGCTGAGTTGAGCTGAGCTGAGCAGAGCGGGTAAGAAGCTCCGGCTGGCTGGCTGCCTTGAGTGCTGGCCTAGACCCAGATGTGGCGTGCGAACCTCTCTCTGCTCGTTAGCGAGGTTTCCGCTGCTGGCGTTCTCGTTTTCGCGCCGATCACAGGCGCCGCGCCGCCCCGCCCAGTAGCTACCGGGCTTTTTGCAAGACAGCTGCTCCACAGGCACTCCGCGTCGCAGCCAATTACCTTCCGAGCAGAAGAGGCCCCTCGATTGACTACGACGGCGCGGCGTGGCGCTTTCAAGTTCCTACACCTCTTGCGAGCACACACTGTGTGTGGGGCTTGCCGCAGTATGTATATGGAAAATTCTCATATTAACCCTTTCGTGAGTCGTGGGAAACATGCTTCCCACTACAATGAACTCGCGCCTTGTCCCGTCGGATTCACAGTTCCCACCTCTGTATGGTGCTACTACCTAGTGAACATTATAGGGTGCTACTTCCAATCGGAAGTTTCCGCCATTTTTGCTGTACCTTCGCCAGAGGCATTGTATAGCTGAGTGTTGCTCTGTAGAGGAGCCTTTCGGTGATGTTTGCGTGACATTTTGTGATTTTTTCCTCAAAGCTATAGCATCATGTAAATATTTTTGATTTACCCAAATTTATGAAGGAAAACGTAAAATTGGAACGAGGAGAATTCCAGTTTGAAACAAAAGAAGCCATTTCTGCAGTAAAATGGATGGATAACCGTCCAGTCACTTTCCTGTCCTCAATTGGTTGGTTCAAATGGCTCTGAGCACTATGGGACTTAACTTCTGAGGTCACCAGTCCACTAGAACTTAGAACTACTTAAACGTAACTAACCTAAGGACATCACACACACCCATGCCCGAGGCAGGATTCGAATCTGCGACCGTAGCGGTCTCGCGGTTCCAGACTGTAGCGCCTAGAACCACTCGGCCAACCCGGCCGGCTGTCCTCAATTCATGACCCATGAGAAACAGCTACAGTGAAAAGGAAAAAGAAGGCTAGTACTAATACAGAGATTTCTTGTCCTGAAGTTGTGGCAGAATACAGCAAAATAATGGGTGGTGTCGATAAGTTTGATCAATTACGAGAAAGGTATGCTATTGGCAGACGTTCTGTAAAATGGTGGCACAGAATATTTTATTTCCTGGTGGACGTTGCTGCAGTGAAAGTTTTATCCTGTGGAAAATAAGTAAAAGAGAAAGTGGACAGCATGATCAGCTCACATACAGGATCTATCTAGCCAGACAATTGATCGCTGGCTTCTCATCCCAAAAAAGGCGTGGACAAAAACCTGTCTTTCTGGCAAACCTACTGGACGTGCCGTCATTGTAGTACCAAAGCTGCGGGAAAGAGCACTCGCTGTGTTTGTACATATTGTCAAATACCACTTTGCATAGACCCACGTTTCAGAAAATTTCGTGGCAAGTAATTGTAAACAACAAGAGAAGTAAATTTATCAAATAAATATGACATATATTGAAAAAGTTGTTTTTGTCATTTAACTCCAAGGAAGGGCAGTGGGAAGAATACTTCCCACCTTGTTGTGTGACCTCACATTCAGAGTTGGAGCAAATTTGATATTCTGTATGATAAATATACCTAATTGTTAACTAATATCTGCTCTCCATTCATTAAAAAAACTGCTCAATAATTTTTCCCACGAAAGGGTTAAGGCCCGGTCAAACAGTGAGCGGGCTGCCTACGGGTCGAAGCAGCTAACGTTGATGTGGACGCGGACGATACATCCGAGTTCACGGGAGACAGCGCTGTCAACACACGGGTCGGGCTGGTTAACGCGATCTGCGCTCGCAGCGCTCTCCAGCGGCCGTTGTAGATTTCATTTTGCTCGTAACCACACAGTTTCTTTACGAAAATGGGCGTGCGTAGAATAACTGCCTTAACTCTGACAGCGACTGTCGATCAAGAGCGGAAAAGTTAACGAACAGAATTCTAGACTCTTCGTTGGCTTGAACAGCGAATTGCTGGTAGAGCAACATTACATAATACTATACAACGATCTGAGATACATACTAGTAGAAGTTAATCGTTAGTTGAATTTTCAACCATTTCGGTTTTAAATCGATTACAGTTTAGCATTACAGAGGGAACCAAAAAGAAGTATCCACTGTTTAAAAGTCCATAACTGGCAAACTAATTGACGGAGTTGTCTCATCTCTGGTAGTGTAATAGTTTGTAGTTCCGGTAATCGCCACACAAGCGTTGTATTGCGTTGTTTTGTTTTGTCAGATGACAGTCGCCAGTTAGTCAGTGTTTTGTTCTTAGTTGCACCTGGTTACTCGAGTAAACATGGCTGGCGCAAGGCTTACCGTCGATGAAAGGAAGTCAGTTTTGAAGTGGTATTTTAAGTACTAAACATTAAGGAGGTTCAACGGCAATGGCGGAATGAGTATCAAACAGAGCCTCCGAAACGTTTAACGATTCGTCGCATTCGAGACAAATTTGAAGCACAAGGCTGTGTTAAAGATGTGGACAAACAACGATCTGGACGACCTGTAACAGTAACAAGTCCAGCTAACTTCCGTCGTGTGTTACAATTCACTCGCTCACCACAGAAGTCTGTGAGACAGTGTGCCCGTGAAACTGGAGTGAGTCGCTCACGTGTTCGGCGAATTTTGAAGACAGCAAAGTGGAAGTGCTATATCCCACGATTGCTACACGCAATGAACGAGGACGACCCAGATCGCAGAATGGAGTACTGCGAGTGGTTTACTAACATGGTGCGCAACGATGAAGAGTTTGCAGAGATGATTGTGTGGTCTGAAGAGGCACAGTTCAAACTCAATGGTACGGTAAATCGCCACAACTGCATCTACTGGGCCGCCGAAAATCCGTCCATGTAGACAAAGCCGTGAATTTGCCAGGAATAAATGTGTGGTGTGGGTTGTCTTACAGGGGCTTGATTGGGCCATTGTTCTTTGATGGCACAGTTACCGGTAAGGTGTACCCTAAGAAGCTTCAGACATCCATTTTACCTGCCATCAGAGACTTGTATGAAGACGGAAGAGTTTTTCAATAATATGGTGGCCCAGCCCACTACCAAAATCGTGTTAGGGCGTATCTCGACGAAACTCTACCAGGAAGATGGATAGGCCGTAGAGGTGCTGTGGACTACCCACCACCTTCCCCAGACCTAACTCCTCTGGACTTTTACATGTGGGGAACACTAAAGGACGTCGTTTATCGACAAAAGCCACGCACATTGGATGAACTTCGAGAATCCATCGTGCATTCATGTGCAAATATCCAACTGAACACGTTGCAGTCAGTAGTTCGTGCTGCAGTTCGGCGGCATCGTTTGTGTGTGGATGTTAATGGTGAACATTTCGAACACCTACAGTCATATCTTTAAGTTGGATTTTAAGCTACACTTTCCCCAAAAATGAGACAACTCCGTCAATTAGTTTGCAAGTTATGGACTTTTAAACAGTGGATACATTTTTTTGGATCCATCTGTATTGTCTAATACCAGTTTGTGCATATTCTGAAAGTTGCATTGACTACCTACGCTCTGAAGTAATGTACTTTATCATATGGATTCCAAGATCGACATTCGTCTCGCAATTTCATCCAGACGGACGAGGAGATTTTTTTCTAAGCTGCTGACAACAACTCAAAAAGATGTTTACCGCCAAGGTGCAAACATGACCCACTCCATAAACCGAGAGATGAGCCAAAACATTATGGCCACCTGATTAATAGCTTGTTTGTCGCTCTTCGGAACAAAATACATCACTGATTCTGTGCATCAGGTATCCGATGGTTTGTTGGTAGGTTTATGGAGGTATGTGGCATTAGATGTTTACGCAAATGTCATGTAATTCGCGTAAATAACGGACCGCTGATTTTCGTACGCTGTGATCGCGTGTGAGTATACCATTTTGACTCAAGGGTCGATATTTCTGGTAAAGCCTACTGCTTTGTTTCATCACTGAGTATACCATCTTGACTCAAGATGGTATACTCAGTGATGAAACAAAACAGTAGGCTTTACCAAAAATATCGACCCTTAGACACTGTGTCTAATAGTGTATTTTAAATACGACAGTATGCCATCTTAGGCACTGTTTAACACTTAAAACACTTGATAATGGCACTTTGAAGCCGAAGTAATGATTGTGTAAGTGTAAATGTAACACTGTAATAAAAAACAGTCTCATGGCGGTACAGACTTTAAAGAAGGGGTTATAATGTTTCGCTTATCAGTGAATATTTTACAGGAAGTTACATAATAGCAAAAACTTCCAGTGCGTATCTTGTATTTACTTTCAGACATAGATTGGCAATCACGTTAAGATTTCTGGCCACTGTGGAAGCATCCCAGTCCAGTCGTTAACTTTTGCAACAAGAATTGCGACTATTACTTTATTTATAACATATATCATTGACATTTGAGGTAATCTATTAAATGAATAAGAAAGACCAGGTCCTTTAAAAAACAAAGGAAGAAAAAGAAACTGAAGGAGGTGGACGCTTTTCTCCTCATAGCTCAAGAGCTCACGACACTACCATCTACGCTACAGTTTCGACGTAACCAACATGTCTCCATATATGGCATAGACTGCCTAAAGATTGCATATACAAATGCCATTATTTGATATTTAATATGAAAACTGTACCAAAAAGACGCGGTTTTGACAGATCATCATTGTGTTGTAGCATGATTGCCGGCCGGTGTGGCCGAGCGGTTCTAGGCGCTACAGTCTGGAACCGCGCGACAGCTACGGTCGCAGGTTCGAATCCTGCCTCGGGCATGGATGTGTGTGATGTCCTTAGGTTAGTTAGGTTTAAGTAGTTCTAAGTTCTAGGGGACTGATGACCTCAGCAATTAAGTCCCATACTGCTCAGAGCCATTTGAACCATTTTTGATAACAAAATTTAGAGCAGGAAGCTTTTACCTATCGATTTGTAGTTTCCTTTTGTTTTATTAGAATAGATCTTAGCTAGAGTTCCTCAACTTGCTCATGCTCTGAAACAGCTTATATTCCTAACGCGTGCTCTATGAGAAAGGAAACCCACCAAAACCGTAGTTTAACGCCATACAATATGACGGCTCCTATGTTCTCCTTATAACTTAAAACGATCTCGCATCTCATTGGCCACGTTCCTCTCTACAAGGAAAAAATTCAACACGCCAGATTCTTCATTTCATGCTCCGCAGTGTAGTGGAACGTGGAGTTCCATGCTGTGACGTCACCAACTGCTCGTCCACGTGCGTTTCCACGTACCGTGAGAGTACGACACCGAGAAGACGAAGCTCCAGCAGTTCAAGAATGACGTCTCAAGCCTGAGGCTACCATTCCAGCGCCATGTATCGCAGCAGCTTCTAGGCATGACAACGTAGTTTTTCGCGGCGACATTCCTGAATAAATGCTTCGCGGAGTTCTTGCCACGTCAGATTTACTCAAGCTTTTATGACGACTTCCTCTGTCGTCAGATTTCAGTAAACCGTTAAGTGCTTTATTTAATTAGTCGAATTACTCCACGGTAACGTCAAGAAGTTCAGCACTTTCATATGCTATCAGGGATTACCCTGTCAGATCAAAAGTGTGCAGACACCTGCTAGTGGACGTTTATATGAAGTGCGTCCTCTCTTCACTTTATTACGACTTGAACTCTGCCTGGGACGCTTTCATTGAAGCGTTTGATTGTGGAGGAATGGCTGCTCATTCTTTCTCAAGATCCAAAACCGGAGAAGGTAATGATGTTAGACGCTAGAGTCTGGAGCCAAATGGCAGTTCTAAGTCAACCCAAAGATGTTCCATTGCATTTTGGTCGAGACACCGCGTAGGCAAGTTCAGCTCAGGAATCATCTTTGATTCCATAAGGAACTGTTGTGCACAGCGACCGTACACTGTCATAGTAAACAGTCGCAATCTCATTGCTTTCTTATTATTCCTGCATATCGAGATTTCAGTTATAAATAACCATCTTCACTGCATTTGAATGAATGATAATCGACCAAGCTCGCTGCAGTATATGTCACCGTATGACTTTCCTGGTGTATAGGTCCCTATAAACCAGTACACTACTCTGATCAGATGAAATGCTTTGAGCCTGTCAGTGTGCTCGCTCGGGTACAACCATGGTTGCGTATGAAGCCTCATATATTTTTGCATGAAAACACTGACTGTCTTGTCTCACAGGGGGACAAATGTAGTAACAGTTATGGTGATTAACTTTGAAATAATAAAGACTTCACTTACTTTTTTTCATCTGACTCGTTTTCATTCGACTGCTCCAAATACAAAGAGGCGACTAAAGTCATGGGGTACCTCCTGATACCGTGCCGGACAGCCTTTTATGCGGCGCATTGTAGCAATTTGACGTGGCAGGGCTCAACAAGGATGGAAGTCCCCTGCAGAAATATTGAGGCATGCTGGGCGCAGAAGATTTTGCAAGAGCTGTCCTCTCGATTATGTCTCATAAATGTTCGATGGGATTCGTATCGAACGATCTGGGCGGCCAACCTATTCGGTCGAACTGTCCAGAACTTTCTTCAAACCAATGGCGAAAAGTTGTGGCCCGGTGATGAGGCACATTGTCATACAAAAAAATCATGTCCATGAATGGCTGCAAATGCTATCCAAGTAGCCGAGAAAAATCATTTCCAGGCAATGACCGGTTCAGTTAGACCAGAGGACTTAGTCCATTCCATGTAAACACAGCTCCACCATTACGGAGCCACCACCAGCTTGCACAGTCCCTTGTTGACGACTTAGGTCCATGGCTTCGTGAAGTCTGCGCCACACTCGAAAACTACCATCAGCTCTTACCAACTGAAATCTGGACTCATATGACCGGGCCACGGTTTTCAAGGCGCTGCAAGCAATGTCGTGCTGTTAGAAAAGGCACTTGCGTCAGTAATAATAATCGTCAAGTTATCTGCCGCCATGGCCTATTAACGCCAAATTTTTCCGCTCTCTGCTAACGGATGCGTTCGTCGTCGTACATTGATTTCTGCGGTTGTTTCACGCAGTCTTGCTTGTCTGCTTCACACTGACAGCCTATGCAAACTCTGCTGCTCTCGGTCGTTAAGTGAAGGCAGTCGGCCACTGCCTTGTACGTGGCCAGAGGTACTGCCTAATATTTGGTATTTTCGGTACATTCTTGAGTCTGTGGATCTCGGAGTATTAGGTTTCCTAATGATTTATGAAATGCAATATCCCATGCTTCTAGCTCCTTCTATCATTCCGCGTTCAAAGTCTGTAAATTACCGTCATGCGGCCATACGTCGGAAACCTTTACATGTGAATCACCTGAGTACAAATGACAGCTCCGCTGACGCACTACCCTTTTATACTTTCTGTACACGGTACTACCATCATCTGTTTATGTCCGAGTCGTTATCCCACGACTTTCGTGAACTCAAAGTATACTGGTGCAGAGCCCGCAGTTTTCCAAGTTGCTAGTCTTATTAACCCCAGTCCACTCACATTTAACATTTTTCTTACTTTTGCTATGTAATTTGAGATTGGAATCAATAAATAGCCAGACTTAAGGAAGTAGTAGTTCTAGTACCTCCCACTGCGGAAGTCGAACACGCGCCAGAACAAATGGACGTGGTCAGCCCATAGAGGGCTCCGCGTCCGCGGCGGCTCTTCCGCGCAGCGGCTCTCGCGCAGCTAGGGCGCCACCGCTACACCACGTGCAGACCGCGGCCAATAGCCGCTCTGTCCTAGTCCAGTCAGTCTGCTATCAATACCGAGATGGACCGCCGTCCACGGGCCGCAGCGCGACCATCAGCAGCAGGGTGAAGACCAGGGCCAACACGACCACTGCCAACAGGGGCGTCAGGCTGACGTCTTGGCGAGCCCGGCTCAACACTCACGAGCTGCAACTGTCCCATCCCAGGCGGCCGATTCCAGCATGGCCGAAATGAAGCTCCTCTTGCAAGAACTTCGGGAGCTTCTCAAAGATATCCCGCGAAAACTCATTTCCGCTGTCAGTGCAGCTGTTCAGGCAATCTCCACCGGACCACTGGCCTCCCAGCATGGCCCGTAGTCAACGGGGCGTCACTGTCTGAGTGTGGAATGCCCAGGGCATCCGCACCCAAGATGGCTAATTTCGACAGCTGATGCGGGATGAGGCCGTCGACATTTGCCTGGTTTCCGAGACTTTTCTCAAGCCTGGTATCCATGTCCGGGCTGCCAACTACATGTGTTACCAGACCGACAGACCAACTCATGGCGGTGGCACAGCGGTCTATGTCTGGACCTCACTGGTGCACCATCAAGTTCCTCTTCCGCCGCTACAAGCGATGGAGGCCACTGCTGTAGCTGTCGACACCTCGCATGGGCGCATCACGTTTGTTGCTGTCTACCGTCCGCCTGGCCGACAGTTACTCCTACAGGACGTTGAAGCATTGCTGGCATTACCTGAAAAGGTCTTTGCTGGTGGTGACTTTAACGCTAAGCACACCGAATGGCATTCCCGTGTCACCAACAACCACGGTGTTGTGACTTGGCAAGACAGCCAAGCCACTAGGAGAGGAAGCCGAAAGGCACGCGTTTAAGCTCACGCCGGCTGGAGTGAGGTCTGGAACAGTTAAAGCAATAGAGACTAGCAAAAAAGGTACGTAGCTTCTGGAATACTTAACTTTAATCCATAATTGGTGAACATCGGTCTGACGGTACATGCAGCACAAGATAAATAGCAAATGATAATGGCGCCTTGCTAGGTCGTAGCAAAAGACGTAGCTGAAGGCTATGCTAACTATCGTCTCGGCAAATGAGAGCGTAATTTGTCAGTGAACCATCGCTAGCAAAGTCGGCTGTACAACTGGGGCGAGTGCTAGGAAGTCTCTCTAGACCTGCCGTGTGGCGGCGCTCGGTCTGCAATCACTGATAGTGGCGACACGCGGGTCCGACGTATACTAGCGGACCGCGGCCGATTTAAAGGCTACCACCTAGCAAGTGTGGTGTCTGGCGGTGACACCACACACGGACGCAAACTTCTCCGAGCGGCCCAGCGGTGGAACGCTGACATTCTCGGACCTCATGAACCCACCCACTTCCCCAACAACGGTGGACCTCCAGACGTGCCCGACATTCGGTGGCCAAGGGGGTGCCCTATGTTATATCCGCCAGAACCCGCACTGCCTTATCTTCGGACCACGTCCCAGTTATATTTGACATCGACGTCGATGCCCAGCCAGTGACGCGGAGAGGCATCCCGACCAGGAACACCAACTGGACCTGGTATCAGGAGCTGTTGGAAGAGGGTCTCCGTGACGCACCTGACGCAGACGATGTTGGGGTTGATGGCTGTGCCCGATTCCTCCACGACTGTACTCTATAAGCGGTGCTCTGGGCAACACCGCGGCCGCGATCTGGCCCACCTGACCGATCCCGGCAACTACGCCGCATCTCAAGGAGGCGATAACTGCCAAAAACCGCCTCTTTCGTGAATGGCAGCTGACGCGCAACGCAGCGACGAAGAGGGCTCTCAACAGGTTGAGGAGGGACCTAAAAGTTGCCGTTGCGAACCACCGCCATCAGGAATGGTCCAACCGCCTGGCCACTCTTCGGCTTGACGATGGTACCGCCTGGAAAGCCACACAGTTCTTCCTCCGCCGGCGTCAGAAGATTCCACCGTTGGTCGAAACGTCAGCAGCCCAGTGGACAAAGCCAACGCCATTACTGACGTTTTGAACATAATTTCCAGCCCGTCATGGACCCCATGGATCCGGATCACGTTCACCTGGTTGCTCAGCCTCTCCCGGCGTTCCTCGCTGCCCCTACGGGTGACGAACGTATCGAAGAGGTGGATGCTGATGAAGTCTCCGATCAACTTCGACGGCTCAACAAAGGCAAGGCAGGAGGCCCTGACCAGCTTACGAATGAAATGCTGCGACGGATGCCACCGACAGCCGCTGACCACCTGGCTCGCCTTTTCAACAGCATCCTCCGCACTGGCTGCTATCCTCAGGAGTGGAAACACGCTGTCGTCCCCATCCGGACGCCTGGGAAGGACCCTCGTCTCCCGAGCAGCTACAGGCCCATCAGTTTGCTACCAGCAGTCAACAAAGTCTTTGCAAGTCTGTCTCTGCCGCCTCCTGCGTCACATCAGGGAAGAACGTCTCCTACCGGACGAACAATGTGGTTTTCGCCCTGGACACGCAAAAACGCACCAACTGCTTCGACTCGTTGAAGAGGACCTTCATGCCATCGAACGGCGGGAGTATTTCGGAGCCATCTTCCTGGATGTTTCACGGGCGTTCGATTCTGTATGGCATGAGGGGCTTCTCTTCAAGCTCCTGGACCTCGGTGTGCCCCTGCCGCATGTCCGTCTCTTAAAATCTTACCTCGCCGACAGAAGCTTTCATGTACGCACGGAGGATCTGTCGCCGCGCCGCCGAGTCAGGGCTGGAGTTCCCCAAGGCTCCGTCCTCGGCCCCATACTGTACATCCTGTATACCGCAGACTTGCCGCGAGTGGACAGGGTCCACGTCGCCCTCTACGCGGATGATACGGCGATGTACACGCGCAGCATGATTGCAGCTCTGCTCCACCGACGCATGTAGGCAGCGGCTGACACACTTAGTCAGTGGGCCAGGAGGTGGCGCCTCAGCTTCAATGGGGCTAAGACGCAAGCCCTCCTCATCACCAAGAAGCATATCCCAGCCGACCTACCGCAGATCACCATCAGGGGAACCGCCGTACCTTGGGGCACTACAGCTAAGTACCTGGGTGTGACACCATATCGACGACATCGTCAAAAAGGTTAGGGGCACAATGACTGTACCCCTTTCTAAATCCGACATCTGCGCTCCCGCGAGAACTGGGTGTTGCGCTCTATCTTACGCTCATACGCCCGCTTATCGACTACGCCGCTGTGGTTTGGGGAAATGCTGCAGCGACCCACGTCGACCGTCCCCAGCACCTTCAGAACCGGATTCTACGTCTGGCATTGCACCTCCCTCGGGACTTCCCGTCGGACGACCTTCACCGAGTCTCCAACATCCCAACTGTTCGAGACAGGTTTCGTCAGGCTGCACGGCTCTTTTACGAGAAGAACGCGTAGTCCGAAAATCCGCTGCTTCGAGCACTGGGCCACCGGCTGCAGCGTCTTAACGCAACCAGATGGCCCCACCTGCTTCGCGACCACTGAGTTGCCAGCACGTCCAGACCACCGTCCCAGCAGACTGACAGGACATCAAACACGAAGTCGGGCCACATCATACGCTCCGTCAGTTTGGAGGAATAGCTTTCCGGCTTACACTCCACCGACGCACAGGGGCTCATCTGTCCCTGTCAGGCAGCAGCAGCGGCAGCAGTCCAGTCAGTCTGGTACTCGCTCTGGATTGCGTCTCTATCTCGGCGGTACTGCGTCCTGGTCGTTGTTCGTTGTTGACATTTGCCTGGCTCTGGTTCCGAGTGGAATTACTGTTGGTGTTTGGTGTTATGGTTTCTACAAGCCTCCGTTGTTTATCTCTTCCTTGTTGTGTCGGTCATAGTCGGTCGTTGTCGGTTGTCGTTGGTCTGTCGTCCGATTCGTCCTTGTGTTTACCCGGTGGTGCGTGCTCCACCGCCGGCGGCTTCCCCGCCTGGCGGCTCCGATCCGCAGCCCAAGGCGTTCCCGCGGTTGGTTTTGGTTACTACACTAGTGGTATTGATGTTTTGAGTGCGCGCTGTGAGCCGTGGGCTTAGCTCATTCAGCAACAGAGTTCTATGGTTCAGATCTACCAGGAAGTTTCCTAATATGATTTATATGTGCACTGAAAGTTTTTGTTGTTCTTGTGCTCTTCAGACCAAATATTCGTTTGATGCAGCTCTTCACGATAATGTATCCTGCACAAGCCTCTTAGTCTGTGCATAACCACTGCAACCTAGATTCGAACCAGCGAATTGTACTCAAGCCTTGGCTTTCCTCTACAATTTTTAACAACCCCCACCCTAATAACCCACAAAATGGGCTACACAACGGAATTTTCGATTCCTTGATGCCTCAGTACGTGTCCTATCAACTACTCCCTTCTTCTAACCAAATTGTGTTATTAATTTATTTTCTGCCTAATTCATTTCAGTAGTCCATCATTAATTATTGGATCTAACCATCTAATATTGAGCATTCTTTTTTAGCATAACATTTCAAAAGATTCTTGTCTGAAATGTTTATCGTCAACGTTTCACTTCCGTACAACGCTACACTCGAAATACCTGCAGAAAAGACTTCCTGACATTTACATTTGTATTCTATCTTTACAAATCCGTCCTTTCTCGAAATGGTTTCGTACTATTGTCAGTGCGCATTGTATATCCTTCCCACTTACCTCATTATTATTTACTTTGCTGCCCAAATAGAAAAAGAAAACACGCCCATTTATAATGTCTCAATTCCTAATATTATTCATCATCACCACCGGATTTTACTCCACTACACTCCATTATCCTTGTTTTACATTTGCTCACCTTCCTTTTGTAATCTCTTTTCAAGACGCTTTCTATCCAGTTCAAATGCTCTTGCAAGTCCTTTGCCGTCTGTGGCAGACTTAAAATGCCGTTAGCAAACCTCTTTGTTTTATTTCTTATATCTTTAATTCCTTTTCCAAGTTGCTCCTCGGTTTTCTTCACAGCTTGCTCATCGTATAGACCGAATAACGCCGGGGATAAGCTACAACTCTGTCTAACTCTCTATTCAAGAAATGTACCTCTTAACTGCAGCCTGATTGTAGATAACTTTTGACTCGCTCCTTGCTACATAAAGAATTTCTGAGAGTGTTTTCCAGATAACATTTCCTACAGGTATTAAAAACTAATACAGTTTGAATTCGCGCTTTAAAGTGTTCTTATTTTAATGATTCATAAATATTATGGTGAATCGTATGGGTCGTGTACATGTGAGAGTGATCGTGACTACGACCTGCGGTGCCACCCACCTGGGCCACCCACCACACACGTCTCCGGCTGCTTCCGAGAACAGTGCGCTTTGTACATCTCAGTTATAGACTGACGCGCGCATGGGCCTCGTGTGAACAGAACTAGCGAAACACCAGTGCAGGTTCAAGACAGAGCTGCTGGCCATTTAGAGTGATGGACTCTCGGTTACTAGACTACACGTTAAGGACCACGCAGAAGCAAGCTGCGCCACTGACGCCATAGCCTACCGTGCCACCACTCCGCAGCCTGCCACAGCCATAACATATTGTATTGTCATTGCTTTTTTTGAGTTAATATATAGCTTTTTAATGAGAGTCACTGCTGTTTCGCGATCGCGTAACTTTACAATAATGATACTTTCTGCCAATTTATGAGCACTTCGTTACATTTGTTTCCTGCACCAAACATCAATTATCTGCAGGTCTTTCAAAGCTTCTCAACAATTTTCTAGCCTTGGGGCTTCTGTATACCAGGCGTACCTCCTAAGAGCCATAGGAACATTTTCTTTCATGTTACGGTACGAATTTGCAATTTAGTTTCTGCAGTGTGTATCTGGAATCAGCGCAAACAATAAATCTCGTAATATCTTTCACGCGACACCCAGTGTCGACGGAATGTGTTGGTTTGTTTCCCTTTACAGACAAAATGATCTTTAAAGCGGAATTTGTTGAGTCCTTTCGATAGAGAGGCCCCAGGTTAATTTATTACTATATCTGTTTTGTCGAAATGTGTTAGTAGGGGCAATAAAATACGAAGAATAATCAGTACTCCAGCACCGACCGAACAACGCGGTAGCAGTCATCGCAGGACAGGTCGGTACTGTCGATGCTGAAGTTGTTCTTAGTACTTTACTGTCCATGTCAGTATACATCAATTAAACGAATATCACTGTAGACTAATACGGGATCGCTGTGTCGAATGGGCACGTAAATTTCCGTTTTAAAACAATTTTTTTTTGCAATGGGAAACAAAACGACGTTTTCCGTCGACCTTGAGTGTCGCATGAAAGATATGATGTGCAGTATTTGTTTGAGCTGACGTCAAGTACACACTAGTAGAATGAAATTTCAAATATTTTGCGTGCAGCCACAAAAATATTTCCATGGAGGC
The DNA here is from genome assembly GCF_021461385.2 of Schistocerca piceifrons. Classification (NCBI taxonomy): domain Eukaryota; kingdom Metazoa; phylum Arthropoda; class Insecta; order Orthoptera; family Acrididae; genus Schistocerca; species Schistocerca piceifrons. Next base: position 315,793,173 of record NC_060145.1, on the reverse strand, counting down.
GTTGACGTGTTGTCTCACAGTAGGATAAATGTATTAACAGTTACGGCGATTACTTTTCAAATAATAAACAGTTTACTTACTGTTTTCCATCTATCTCGCTTTCATTTGGCTGCCCCTTATAAAAGGAGGCGAGCTCCCCACCCTTAAGCGTGCTGGTTATCTGACCCAAACAGTAATCCGTAAATGTACGAAGATCTATTGAAATTGCTCTAGGTGTCCAACAGCTACGCTTACATATCGTCACTTCCTCAACCTCACAAACAGAGGTTCTTAACCACGCGTTAACTGTCGGCTGGTACCAACAAGTCACATATGTACCAAGTTCGTCTCAGATTGGTCAGAGATAGATAGATAGAGAGAGAGACAGAGAAAAAGAGAGAATACTGAGTTGAGATAATGCATATAGCCGTTTCTCCCTCACTCCATGTGTGAAAACTGCATATGGAGACGAACACTGTATTGGGTTCAGAGTACGCAGGGAGATTTTACTATCTACATATACATCTACATTTATACTCCGCAAGCCACCCAACGGTGTGTGGCGGAGGGCACTTTACGTGCCACTGTCATTACCTCCCCTTCCTGTTCCAGTCGCGTATGGTTCGCGGGAAGAACGACTACCGGAAAGCCTCCGTGCGCGCTCGAATCTAATTTTATATTCGTGATCTCCTCGGGAGGTATAAGTAGGGGGAAGCAATATATTCGATACCTCATCCAGAAACGCACCCTCTTGAAACCTGGACAGCAAGCTACACCGCGATGCAGAGCGCCTCTCTTGCAGAGTCTTCCACTTGAGTTTGCTAAACATCTCCGTAACGCTATCACGCTTACCAAAAAACCCTGTGACGAAACGCGCCGCTCTTCTTTGGATCTTCTCTATCTCCTCTGTCAACCCGACCTGGTACGGATCCAACACTGATGAGGGACAAACTGTGGGAAAGGACCTTGAGACGTGTGGCCGGAAATGCGTTCTAAGGGAGATACATTTACTTCAAGGTGGAGCTAAAAGATCTTTGACTGTGTAGGTTTCGATGATTGAAAGCACACATGAGAACACATGTGGCAAGTAGGACTGCTCTGTCTGTACTAGTGTTTTAGTGTACACTCAAGAGGGCAGTAATCTTGTCCATTACGGAGGCTACATTTACGGGGGGTGGTATTGTCAACCTTCGCAACACCCTTGCGTTGACTAAGGAGAATTCCCGTTGTTTGGTGCCAGTGAACCATCAACATTGGTTCAGCGTTACTGAGTTGGCAGGAATTATTGGCGACAGCCTCTTGGGACCAAGCATCCTTCCACAACAAGCAAGGCATAGCTCCACTTCCTGCGAGTGCACCTGCCTCATTTGCTGAGAAACATGCCTTTGGTGGGACGAAGGATAACGTGGGTAATACACGATTATGTACAGCCCACTTCCGCATTCCTGTGAGGAGTAATGTCGACAAAATCTAGCTCCTTATGGAGAGGGTGAGGCGGACCAGTCGCTTGGCCTACTCGGTCGCTGGACCTGAGCCCTGTAGATTTCTGCTCATGGGTGTATCCTGAAAGAAATTGGGTACGCAAGTCCCATCTCGGACGTGCAGACTCTACAATACCCATTTATGCGCCTGTGGCGTCTATCGGTTTCAGAATGGCACATTTGAACGCGAACATCAGTTGCTGCTGCATCGTTTTCTCGTACGCTTAAATGCGTTTGGAAGCCACTTTCAACACCTTGTCTAATGGTGGTCTGAGAAATGCGCCTCGTGCACTGTATTGTATAGGAGAGGCGTTATGAATTAATACATACTCTGTAAGATAGACATCATATGTTCCTGGACATATGTTCGTTTTTGCTCGTTAACTCTCAGGAATACATGAAATGCATTCGAATTTGTGAATATGGACAACCGTCAGTTGTATAGTGGAATGACGACAATGAAAATTTGTGCCGGACCGGTACTTGAACCCAGATTTCCCGCTTATCACGGTCGGTCGCCTTAACATTAAGCTATCCGAGCATGGCTCACAGCCAAACCCGAACTTCCATACTAAAAGTTCTTGGCCGATGTTCTTCATATTTGTACGCGATCCCCTAATGAACATGTGGCCGGAAATAGGATAATATACACACATAAAAAAAGTTTTGCATCACCCCAGTTCCCAGAACTCCTGAAGATAGGCGTTGACTGTGGATATTGTATCACAGACACAGTCCCTTTGACTATTCAGAGATGTCACTAACTCGCCCAAAGATGTAAACAACCATGTATGAGCGGCGCCTATTAGACGGAGGGGATCCGACAGCCGATCATTTCAGTCATTCCACCAGGAAGGAGGTATAGGGCTCTGTAGTTCAACCATGCCTAGACGGTCAGTACCGCGGTTCGATCGCGTCGGATTGTTACTTCGTCCCGGGAAGGCCTTTCAACAAGGTAAGTGTCCAGGCGTCTCGGAGTGAACCAAAGCGATGTTGTTCGGACATGGAGCAGATACAGAGAAACAGGAACTGTCGATGACATGCCTCGCTCAGGCCAAGGGCTGCAACTGCAGTGGATGACAGCTACCTACGGATTATGGCTCGGAGGAACCCTGAGAGCAACGCCACCATGTTGAATAATGCTTTTCGTGCAGCCACAGGACGTCGTGTTACGACTCAAACTGTGCGCAATACGCTGCATGATGAGCAGCTTCACTTCCGACGTCCATGGTGAGGTCCATCTTTGCAACCACGACACCAGGCAGCGCGGTACAGATGGGCTCTACAACATGTCGAATGGACCGCTCAGGACTGGCATCACGTTCTCTTCGCCGCTGAGTGTCGCATGTGCCTTCAATGAGACAATCGTCGGAGACGTGTCCGGAGGCAACCCGGTCAGGCTGAACGCCTTAGAACCACTGTCTAGCGATTGCAGCAAGGTGGAGGTTCCCTGCTGTTTTGGGGTGGCATTATGTGGGGCGACGTACTCCGTTAGTGGTCATGGAAGGCGCCGTAAAGGCTATACGATATGTGAGTGCCATCCTCCGACAGATAGTGCAACCATATCGGCAGCCTACTGGCGAGGCATTCGTCTTCGTGGACAATTCGTGCCACATTCGTGGACATCTTTTGAATGACTTCCTTCAGAATAACGATATCGCTCGACATGGCCAGCATGTTCTCCAGACATGAACCCTATCGAACATGCCTGGGATACATCTAAAAGACGACGTAAGTCACGAACCACTTTGAGGGATCTACGCCGAATCGCCGTTGAGGACTGGGACGATCTGGACCAACAGTGCCATGATGAATATGTAGATGGTATGCTACGACGAATACAGGCATGCATCAACGCAAGAGGGTATTAGAGGTACCGGTGTGTATAGCAATCTGGAGCACCACCAATGAAGATCTCGCTGTACGGTGGTACAACATGCAGTATGTGGTTTTCAGGAGCAATAAAAAGGGCAGCAGCGATGTTTATGTTGATATCTATTCCAATTTTCTGTACAGGTTCCGGAACTCTCGGAACCGAGGTCATGCAAAACTTTTTTTTGACATGTGTATAAAGGAAAACGTTGTTACCAAACATCTCCAAAAGTACTTGACCAATTTTTTCAAAGTTCTTGGCCAATGTATTTCAAATTTCTAAACTCAGATGAAACACTGAAGAAAATTATTTAAAAATTAAAAGCGCAGAAAACCAAAGATTAGATGGTAAAATGGTTGTAATTCCTATCCGGAGAAAAAATTACAGCGGCAATACCTGTCTTCGAGGTAGTACCATCAGACGTTAGTAGACCGCGGACGAAAACTGGAGAATTTGACAGAAAGACGTTTGCATATTCTTATTTCTTGAATAAATGCCGTTGATATACACCCTAGAAGATATTTTAGGCCGCCTTTCACAGTTATTTTTGTTATTAAAATCCACCGTGCCACCGAGCGAGGTGGCGCAGTGGTTAGCACACTGGACTCGCATTCGGGAGGACGACGGTTCAATCCCGCGTCCGGCCATCCTGATTTAGGTTTTCCGTGATTTCCCTAGATCACTCCAGGCAAATGCCGAGATGGTTCCTTTGAAAGGGCACGGCCGCCTTCCTTCCCCATCCTTCCCTAATCCGAGCTTGTGCTCCGTCTCTAAATGACCTCGTTGTCGACGGGACGTTAAACACCAATATCCTCCTCCTCCTCCACCGTGCCACACAAACGCACAGGCAGCTCGTGGATGCAGTACCGACAAAAGTCACTAGATAGCAGGACGATCAAAAGATCGAACTGAACCTGAGATTTCCCGAACTGTGGTGCAAACTCTTCGAACAGTTTAAGTCCAGCTCAAACACAGCCCTACTTGAAAAAGTAAAAACTAATCTGAAACAATAGAAGACGAATTCTCCAAAAACACAATGACATACTTACCGCAAAATGTTGTTACAGGTGGCGTCACTAATCGTCTTTTCAAACGTGAATACGTATTCATCCGTTGACACCAGTGATTCAAATATACTCTGCGATTTAAAGCGGATGGAGTTTCCCATGTTCGTTTGTTTAAAATCGTGTATCTCCGAAATTTCTAGACCGATTGCTTTGGAACTTTGATACAACGTTACGTTCTAATACAGGCGTCCTTTTAGATACCTATCTTCGTAATATATATGTAGTAGCTTTTCAACATTTTTGTAACAACGTTTCCCTATTATTGGAATTGTAAAAAGTTATATATTATTTACATTTAAAAAATAGGTATATAAAAAATACACATGTATTCCAATGAAACTTTCTGTCAAAACTCCAAAGCATTTGGTCAAACACTTTCGGAGATTTTCGATTAGGAACATTTTCAGTTTCTGTGCAAGTGCAAACATAGATGTTCGATTCTTCAACATCTAAAATCTCCGAAAGTTCTAGACTGATTGCTTTGGAATTTTGACACAACGTTCCATTGGTATACGCACGTGGTTTTGTTTATCTATTTTTTTAAATATATGTAACACATAAATTTATGTAAATTTAATAACAGGGAAATGTTACAAAATATAAAATAGTGACACGTTATTAGCAAACAGGAAAGTTGTGTTATGGCCTATTGGCTTATGATTAGAGCACTGCTACGTAATCTGAATTCGCAATATAAACAGGCTATATGTCAGAGAGAGGGGGGAAGAGGAGATGGAGAGAGGCATGGGAGGAAGGAAGAGTTCCACAGAGAGAGCGGGCAGGAACGGATGGAGAGAGAGAGGGGAAGAAGAGAAGACAGAGAGATAGAGGGAGGAAGTGATGGACAGAGAGAGCGGGAAGGAGAAGGAAATGGACAAGGAAAAGTGCAGGGGGAGATGGACAAAGACAAAGGAGGAAAGGAAGTTAGGACGCATATCCAATTTCTATACATACTGCTTTCCCATATATAGAGCTTTCTCTTATTTCTTTTCCGTTTAAGTGGGTACAGCTAGCATTCAATAAAAAGTTACAGTCCAGGTAACAGACATATATGCAAACCAGCTATGAATAAATAATAAACGTTCAGATGTTGCTAAATCCTTACTAAGGTATTCCGTGGAACGTCGCCAGTAGGTGAAAGAACGCACACCGAATCTATCGCCTAGTTTAGATGGGAAATTTTCTACACGTATGCTGAGTCAAGCTACAGGCGAGTTGCATAAATTTTTGAGAACGCATTAAACTGCTAAGTGAACGAGTGTTTTATAGTGTGGTAAGAGATCGCACTGTCCGTTTGCTCTCAGTAAAGAGCTGACTGGTCGTAACTCGTATGTGGAACGGCCGCCAGCTAGTGCCGCCTGTAACGGAGTCTTTAGCGCTGTCATTGGCTGCTGCAGCTGTTGCCTGCGGTTGTCTATCAGATCGTCCATGCTACCCGAGAGAGGATTGCTCTCACATTAGAGGAAGACTAACGTTTAATCTCCCGCCCACAATAAGGTCATTACAGACGGACAAAAGCGGCGAATTGTGAAAGAATAGAGAAGGAAACTGGTTGGATCCTTTTCAAAGTACCGATCTCAGCACTTTCCCTGAATGGTTTAAGGAAATCATAGAAAAGCTAAATTTGGTTGGCTGGACGGGGATATGAACCTCTGTCCTTTCAAATGCGTGTCCAGTGTCTCATCACTCACCAACAAGGAAATAAAGGTGTATTTTTAAGCGAAACAGCTGCGGCGTAACACAAATACCTTTTATTTAGGGGTCACTCGTGACAGGATACTTAACTTTCTAGAACCCTTTCTGTGAACTGCTGCTAAGATAAAAACAAGAAACAATGACTTACAGAAACATTGTGGTATGACATAGGGTTTATCAGCTCCAACACTAAAATCTTCTGGTTTAGGGCTGGTGTACCCTGTGGGAGAATATTGCGCAGTTTTCAGTCAACAGCCCAGGCACCAGACTCCTCGACACGTTACTGGACCATGGTACAGAGTATGTATTATCACAAGAACATTCAGAAACACTCCACTTTCCTAGTTGTCTATTCTCTGCCGTATAGCTCCCCCATTTTTGCAGCGACAATTCGCTCTCAAGCGAGAGTGCTGATTATCTCCCTGCACATTAGGACACTCCTGCACTCGCTCCCGTCATCCACCTCTATAAGATGCAAAATTTTTGGTGGACAACGAAGTAACTACAACAGGCGTTACAAATGACTGAAAACAGAGGCTGTGACTTTCATCTGCACGCAAAGTGAAGTTTCACGATTTTGTCTGCGTATTGTAACACGCTTCTTATTTGGGCTACAACGACCTTCGTTACACCCAATACAAATGCAGTATTACTTTGTACGACATGGAAAGCAATTTCAGTATCTGTACGATGGCGAGGAGTTTGAGTTTCGGAAAGGTAAGCTCGCCTGAGAGGCATTTCTGAAGAAGGCACGTTCATAGGATTTGTCAAACTGGAACAACCATTCGAGAATGTAAAATGGTGCAAGATGTTTCAAGTTCTGAGTAAATTGAAGTGAGCGCTATAGGGAAAGATGGTTAATAATACGATATGTACAAGAGCCAGGAAGGAACAATAAGAATGGAAGAACAAGAATGAAATGATAGGATTTAAAAAGGTTTGTAAATGAATGTAGTCTTTCGCTCCTGCTTTTGAATCTGTACAGCAAAGAAGCAATGACTGAAATAAAAGAAAGATTGAAGAGTGGGATTAAAATTCAGGCTGAAAGGAAATCGATACTAAGATTAGCCGATGACATTGTTTTCCTCAGTGAAAATTCAGAGGAACGACAGGACGTGCTGAATGGTATTAATAGTCTAATAAGTACAAAATAGGAATTGAGAGTGAACCTAAGACAGACTAAAGTAATGAAGAGTAGCAGAAATGAAATTAGGGAGAAACGTATTAGATTTGGTGATCACGAAGCGGAGGAAGTTAAGAAATTCTGCTACTTTGGAAGTAAAATAACCTATGAAAGACGAAAGGAGGCCATAAAAAAGCAGATAAGCACAGACAAAGAGGGCATTCCTGGTTTAGAGAAGTCTGCCACTATCAAACATGTGCTGCCTTAATCTGAGAAAGAAATCTCTCAGAATGTACGTTTGTAGTACAGCACTGTATGGTAATTGTACGGTAGTGAATAGTGGACTTTGGGAAAACCTGAAAAGAAGAGAATCGAAGTGTTAGCGTTGTGGTGTTATAGAAGGGTGCTGAGAATCACGTGGACTGATAAGGTAGGGAATAAGGAGATTCTGTGCAGATTCGATGAAGAAGGGAACATATTTAAAACATTTGTCAGAAAGGTCACAGTTTGTAGTAATAGACGGAAAGTCATCGAGTGAAACAGAAATAATATATGGCGTTCCCCAAGGAAGTGTTATGGGTCCTCTATTGTTCCTGATCTATATTAACGACATAGGAGACAATCTCAGTAGCCGTCTTAGATTGTCTGCAGATGATGCTGTCATTTACCGTCTTGTAAAGTCATCAGATGATCAAAACGACTAGCAAAATGATTTAGATAAGACATCTGTATGGTGCGAAAAGTGACAATTGACCCTGAAAAAAAGTGTGGATTTTAAACACATGAGTACTAAAAGAAATCAGCTAAATTTCGGTTACACGATAAGTCAAACAAATCTGAAGGCTGTAAATTCAGCTAGATACTTAGGTTTTTTTTATATTTTGACTAAAGTTCAGTCTTGATCACATCATGTATGTTTTAATGATACAGGTAACCGGTTTCGGTTCTTTCTACAAAACCATCATCAGACCCATGGCTCCCTTAGGATGGTAGGCGGAGCTTTCCTCGCTGCTGCGCAGTCAACTGATCAAAATTGTAGATACTTAGGGATTAGAATTACAAATACCCTAAACTGGAACGATCACATAGGTAGTATTGTGGGTAGAGCAAAACAAAGACTGCGATTCATTGGCAGAACACTTAGAAGGTGCAACAGGTCTACTAAAGAGACTGCTTACACTACGCTTGTCCGCGCTATTCTGGAGTATTCTGTGCGGTGTGGGATCCACGTCAGGTGGGACTGACGGATGACATCGAAAAAGTACAAAGAAGGGCAGCTCGCTTTGTATTATCGCGAAATAAGGGAGATGGCGTCACAGATATGATACGTGAATTGGAGTGGCAATCATTAAAACAAAGGCGATTTTCGTTGCGACGGGATCTTCTCATGAAATTTAAGTCACCAATTTTCTCTTCTGATTGCGAAAACATTCTGTTCGTACCCACCTACGTAGGGAAAAATGATCATCATGATAAAATAAATCAGGGCTGGCACAGAAAACTTAAGTGCTCGTTTTTCCCGCGCGCCGTTCGAGAGTTGAACGGTAGAGAGACAGCTTGAAGGTGGTTCATTGAACCCTCTGCCAGGCACTGTATTGTGAATAGCAGAGTAATCACGTAGATGTAGATGCAGATTTGCAAGAATAAGAGACAGGATGACAGAAAATGTATTAAAACATAGAGGAATAACGTCCATGGTATTATTAGAGGGGGCTGTAGACAGGTAAAAACTGTAAGGGGAGCCAGAAGTTGAAATAAATACAACAAATAATTAAGGACGTAGGATGCAAGTGTTGCTCTGAGATGAACAGTTTGGCAGAAGAGAGGAATTCGTGGGGAGCTGCATATAACATGTAAGAATGCCGATGACTGCAGAAAAAAATGATGTTTATGAACTATCAAGAGTTAAGCGTCTTAGCTTGACACTAACCAGACCGGTAATTGCTCCGAACCACTAGAGATGGGCGATATTTAAGATAACCATTAAAATACCGATGTTGTTGAGTAGTATCTGTACTTCGCATGCTGGACGCTTGAAAATATTTAAGATGATGGAAGTCACCAAAAGAAAAGCAACTTTTCGTCATTCACCTCCTGTTTGGACAGTCATGAGGCGACTACTAAGGTTTTGTTGCATTGCTTTTGTTATTGCCGTTAAAATTTCAGTAATTTTAAAATATCAGAATCATTTTTGTTTTGTTTCTCTCACATGCAGCGTTCAAGTTAAGTTTCGTGTCACAGCAGATTACTCACAGATACGAGTAGCTCTGTGTTATAAGAATATTAGTCGCACGCAATCCAGGCGGACTTGGTGAAGTTTCATAGAGTGTGGGCGAAATGAAACTGGCCCAGAAAATATTTCATGCACCTTGAAGTAGGCGACACTAGCAGGTGGTGTAAGCCAGGTTGTATGAAATATTTTCTGGGCCAGTTTCATTTCGCCTGCCCATGAGAAAACTATCCCTGTTTATGGAGGAAATGTTCTGTGGAAACTGCTAGAAACTTGTTGGAGATAGGCCAAGGACCGTGTCGCGTTAGATACACCGGTTCCCGTCGGATCACCGATGTTAAGCACTGTCGGGCGTGGTTGGCACTTGGATGGGTGACCATCCGATGACGCCAAACGTCTGTCGGTATCGCTGCGCCCTCCGAAGCCTGTTTGGATAGAATTTAGTTTTTGCTGGAGACTGTGTAGTGACTGTTTGTGGTGATGTTTTTTTTATTCTAGTAGTTGAATCTTACTTTTGAAAATTATCGGAATCAGCATTGATTAGAGATGTAGGCACGGCGAGAAATTTTGCCCTATTTTGCGAGTGATAGTGAGCTCGCGACCGTTATTTAGACTGACAGTATTGGTGTAGCAACGGGAATTCCACTGTTAAATGCAGATGAGAGAGCGGATAGGTGGAAAGAATACATTGAAAGCCTCTATGAGGGTGAAGATTTGTCTGATGTGATAGAAGAAGAAACAGGACTCGATTTAGAAGAGATAGGGGATCCAGTATTAGAATCGGAATTTAAAAGACCTTTGGAGGACTTACGGTCAGATAAGGCAGAAGGGATAGATAACATTCTATCAGAATTTCTAAAATTATTGGGGGAAGTGGCAACAAAACGACTATTCACGTTGGTGTGTAGAATATATGAGTCTGACGGTATACCATCTGACTTTCGGAAAAGCATCATCCACACAATTCCGAAGACGGCAAGAGCTGACAAGTGCGAGAATTATCGCACAATCATCTTAACAGCTCATGCGTCGAAGCTGCTTACAAGAATAATATACAGAAGACTGGAAAAGAAAATTGAGAATGTGCTAGGTGACGATCAGTTTGGCTTTAGGAAATGTAAAGGGACGAGAGAGGCAATTCTGACGTTACGGCTAATAATGGAACCAAGGCTAAAGAAAAATCAAGACACTTTCATAGGATTTGTCGACCTGGAAAAAGCGTTCGACAATATAAAATGGTGCAAGCTGTTCGAGATTCTGAAAAAAGTGGGGGTAAGCTATAGAGAGAGACGGGTCATATACAATATGTACAACAACCAAGAGGGAATAATAAGAATGGACGATCAAGAACGAAGTGCTCGTATTAAGAAGGGTGTAAGACAAGGCTGTAGCCTTTCGACCCTACTCTTCAATCTGTACATCGAGGAAGCAATGATGGAAATAAAAGAAAGGTTCAGGAGTGGAATTAAAATACAAGGTGAAAGGATATCAATGATACGATTCGCTGATGACATTGCTATCCTGAGTGAAAGTGAAGAAGAATTAAATGACCTGCTGAACGGAATGAACAGTCTAATGAGTACACAGTATGGTTTGAGAGTAAATCGGAGAAAGACGAAGGTAATGAGAAGTAGTAGAAATGAGAACAGCGAGAAACTTAACGTCAGGGTTGATTGTAACGAAGTCAATGAAGTTAAGGAATTCTGCTACTTAGGCAGTAAAATAACCAGTGACGGACGGAGCAAGGAGGACATCAAAAGCAGACTGGCACTGGCAAAAATGGCGTTCCTGGACAAGAAAAGTCTACTAATATCAAATGTCGGCCTTAATTTGAGGAAGAAATTTCTGAGAATGTACGTCTGGAGTACAGTATTATATGGCAGTGAAACATGGACTGTAAGACAACCGGAACAGAAGAGAATCGAAGCATTTGAGATGTGGTGCTACAGACGAATGTTGAAAATAGGTCAACTGATAAGGTCTGAGGAGGTTCTGTGCAGAATCGGAGAGGAAAGGAATGTACGGAAAACACTGATAAGGAGAAGGGACAGGATGATAGCACATCTGTTAAGATATAAGGGAATGACTTCTATGGTACAGGGAGCTGTAGAGGGCAAAAATTGTAGAGGAAGACAGATACTGGAATACATCCAGTAAATAATTTAGGACGTAGGTTGCAAGTGCTACTCTGAGATGAAGAGGTTAGCACAGGAGAGGAGTTCGTGGCGGGTTGCATCAAACCAGTCAGAAGACTGATGATAAAAAAAAAAGTATAGCAGTGCAGGGTCGCTAAGCAACGCCTCCAGCTAGCTAATGGCCCTACGCTCTTATATGCCACCCCGGGTCAGACAATAAAGTTTTCCGACAAAAGCAATGGTGCAGCAAGTCACGTAATTCGCCGGGCGCGCCGCACATCACTGCCCTCAGGCACGAATATGACCTAGCGAGACGCCACGTAGGCTACGAGGACAGACGAGTAGGAACGTTTCAAGCATTAATCCAACTTACGTAATATGTAGCTCACACACGTTCTACTTAACAGCTCATCTGCAATTTCAGCTAGATAGCCTACGCCAAATCTGAACCTCAACTCTTCCACGACTTTTTTTTGTCGAAGTGAACGATTTTAAAGTATAGGTACTTTAAGAGAGGCGTTCGGAAATGATTTAGAATATTAATTTTTGTACGTTATTTATTAATGAACTCGGGCCAGTGTACAAGGAATGTCTCACTATATATATATCCCAATGACCCCAATACACCGCTGCCACCTTCCTGGCACTTCATTATCGCATCACGGAACAGTGTTTGGGCGTATTGCGAATAGCTGCCCCCAATTCTTCTTTGCTGCCGAACGTCTTACCTAGTAACGCATCCGTCATGTTTTCGAATAAAGCATAACGTGATGTAGAGGGATCCAGTGAACACGGTGGATGTGGCACAACAATGAACCCCAGCGATGTCAACTTCGCAGTTGTGGCGTTGCTGATATGGGACAAAATGTTGTCGTGCTGGAGGAGCACTCCTTTCGACCACTTTCCCAGTCGTCTTTGATCAATCGATTGTTCTGATTCCTTCCACGAAAACAATGCGGTCCATGTTAGCCGTTTTCCATCTTGTCAATAGCTTTCTCTACTTGACAAAAAAAAAAGCGCTGTGTTTTCACTATACACAGCGTTCACAACCGCTATGGTGTACATGTATCTGTTCATCATTCTACGGGAGGACGTGCCTGTTGTTTGAGCGGCATACGTAAAACAGCGCAATTGTAAATCAGCTCCGAACGCCCCTCGTAATTAATGTCGTAGTCCGAGGAAACAATATGAACGAACTAGTTCCCGCCCTTTCGTTTAACGACGCTGGGAGGAGTGGGACGTACAGCGGTGTTTGTAAGTTCATCCGGGGTTTCACAAGACAACCCTGCAAAAATTACATGACACACAGGAAGTAGACTCATATTAGTGGAGAGAGCATTTCTCTAAATTTCTGACTCACATTACAGGTGCTCAATATGGGTACCGTCTGTAACGAGGCGACCGTCAATACGTGGGTGCCGTTCATTGACGCGAATTGTCCGGGAGCACGTAACAAGTCAGCTTTGCAAAGCTGTTCATTTGGTTGCCTATCTGCAGGCGCGAACTAACTCGATGCTACAATACGAAACAGATGTTTCGTCTACACCTTCTGATGTACCTGCCCCTTAGAGCAATTATACCACGACGCATATCACGAATCGAAACCTGGACAGATGCTCTATCCACTGTTATGTATCATGTATACGTATTCCTCGTAGTTATCTAAATGAAACCCTGGAGGCACCTACGAATAATCCAGAAGGTGTTCCACTAGTATTTTGACGTGGCACTGACGTAAACGGCCATGCCAGTATTTTTATTTACCACGTATATTTTCTGAAAAGCTGTTGGATCGTAGCTATGCTAGCAAATATTTGACGTATTGTCAGAATATTCCAGATGACAAGTTCTTTATCATTACAAGCAAATTTGAATGTCTCATGTGACAGTCACTTCGATCTTCCTACTTTGAATACGGTGCGAGACATTTCTTGCACAAAGCAGTTTGACACATGGTACACACGTTCTTTGTTCTGGATTTTTTTTCCTCTGTATTAGCACATCCTGCGCACCTGTTCCTTCTTTCACCTTGGGTTTCTAACAGTTCTCTTTTTTTTGACAATGGCGTCTTTCTGTCCCAGTGGAATAGTTTGCTCTGCAAGTGGCATGAGAAAATCAATCAGTTATTTTTTGTGGCAAGACATGTAGCGAGCAGAGGGCTAAAAATGAAAACAGCACAACCTACAGGTGCAGTCTGTAACTATAAGAATTTTGCAAATCATTAGGACGCTTCCCCTTACTACTGGGGTACTGATATACAGTGTTCAACACAATTAAAGGGTCACCTTTTTTAACCCCCGCAAATTGTCCCCCATTGCGACGTCGAAATTTGAAATTTGGCCCAGAGGTGCCTAAATCGCGGGAGTTTAACCCAACGAACGTGATCTCACCTGTTTGGACTGAAGCATGACCTCAAATTTTGCTTTGGTACGCAGGATGGAGCCACTAGGGTCCGTTCAGAATCATTCGACGAAATTTGTACGTATTTAAAAATGACTGTACAGAGGTATCCATCTACTGATCTCTTCCCACCAGTCAGATTGGCAACCGTTTCGACACCCCTCTGATTTCGTATGCAGCCAGCAGGCAGTAGTGCGGAGCGGGTTGATGTCTCGCCTGCAGGAAGAGATCGGTGTATGAGTATCTCTGTACAGTCACACTTGTTAAGTGCCCAACGAAGATGCTCGAGTGGCACCTATGCACTTGGGAGCCGGAGGGGGTGGGAGGGGGTCTTAGTGGGATCTTAAATATCTTCAACATTTCGCGGCCCTGTCAGCAGCTGTATAAATATTAATTTTAACAGCCTCAGTTGCACCGTTTACATAGAATTTACCTAGGTTTCAGTCGGGATAACCCAGCCTTCTTCAGAATAACAGTAACTACCGTTTTCCATAGTGGACATCATCAAGCTAAAACTACAAATCCATAAATTATCGTCAGACTATAAAACGAATCTGGAACTGCCTCGGCGCATCGCGAAGTGGGGCCGAGGCATTTCCAGATACGTTTTATAGTCTGACGATAATTTATGGATTTGTAGTTTTAGCTTGATGATGTTCACTATGGACAACGGTAGTTACTGTTATTCTGAAGAAGGTTGGGTTATACCGACTGAAACCTAGGTAAATTATAGGGAAACGGTACAACTGAGGCTGTTGATTATTAAAATTAAAATTAATCTTAGTGGGATTCTTTGCCATTGTATTCACGTATGTGTCAGTATCACACGTCTCCGTGCACACGCCACAGAATGGTGCAAAACAGAATGATTGAAAAAACATAAACATCTCTTGTACTTCGGATCACGTTCAGATTTCGTCGAATGGTTTTGATCGGGTCCCTTGTGGTTCGAGCCTGTATACCAAAGCAAAACTTGCGGTCACGCTACACTCTAAAGGGGCCATATCACGTTCAGTGGAGTTGGAGAACCGCGCTGTGTCGTCATATGGAGGAGGGGGAGGGGGGTGTCAGCAGAGGCAAAATTTGTTAAAAACGTCGTCCAGTTGTACATAGCGCTGCAAACTGTCTTTTCGAGCCGCGCGGCATTAGCCGAGCGGTTTTGGGCGCTGCAGTCATGGACTGTGCGACTGGTCCCGGCGGAGGTTCGAGTCCTCCCTCGGGCATGGGTGTGTGTGTTTGTCCTTAGAATAATTTAGGTTAAGTAGTGTGTAAGCTTAGGGACTGATAACCTTAGCAGGTAAGTACCATAAGATTTCACACACATTTTTTTGTCTTTTCGAGCGCGAAATGTGAAAATTAACGCCCCTAGGGGAGGCGCGGTTTCATTAATATCCTTAATGCCACTTCCTAACGCCTATTCGTGTCGACCTGAGCGGCGGTGTGTACGAAGTGTTTTTCTCGGCCATCCATAAGAAACCAGAGTGATTTCAACGCTGGATGACGCTGTTCTGGTCTCCGTAGGCGTTTAAAGAATGGGTGAAATGTGGGTAACAGGTGGCGTGACTATCTTCCCATCGTTTGACGCGTTCACGGTGGCGTTGAGGCGAAGTGTAGTGAAATTTGGTGGCAGTGTGCCATCATTAACCCCCACGAAGTCCTGAGCTCTGGCCGTTTATTCGCGTGGGTCGACATCTCGCTGCGCCTAGCCCGGGGGCGATATCGCAGGGCGCCACACTTTTGCACCATTACATTGAAAGGTTGTAGGCAACTTAAAGCCAAATTCCAAACTCCTGCGTAGCAATGGGAGACAACTGCGGGGTTTCAAAAATGTGACACTTTATTTGTGTTGCGCACTGTACATAGCATCAACATGCAGCCTACTGCCACTACTTTGATAACCTATCGTGGGACGCACATGTTCCAAAGCTAGTGAAAAGGTTCACGTCGTGTCTACTGCTTCCCTTTATGGAATCTTCCATTCACTTCCTTCACTGCTTTCTCGAATTCACAAGTCGGCAGCTGCAGCCCTTGCCGCCTCTCTTCTCAGCAGAATAAGATGTGTCTGTGCTGAGCTTCTGTGACGCCAGATGCAGCTGTTGGCGCCTGACGGACCACTCGCGCGTGGTAGATGACGGCGGCTGAAGTGACGGGCCGCCACAGATAGCGGCGGGTGCGGTCGCGATAGCGCATGCCGCGTCACGAAGCCGCTGCGCTTCGAAATGTCGCGCCTGTGCAAAAGCCAGGCCGACCTTATCAGCGATGCAGCGCACTTGCTACGCCCATCAAGCGATCTCCGTCTGATATCTGGCTGGCGCCATCGCGGGCGTGTTGCTCACGCTACGACGTCGCAGCTCCCACAGGCACCCATCTGTTACCAAGACAGTTGTAATACTACCGTAGACTACCATAAGTAAGCGTACACTACGGTAGTTTTCCTGGTAGCTTTGCTCAGTTCAGGTCGCACTCGCATTATCTCTACGGTGGGTGAGAGCATACATGTCGAGCATTACCTCATAACGATCGCATTTTTTACGTATGCGATGAATGTCTTACTAGGTTCCCCTGAAAACCGGAAGCGGTGAACTGTCTAGAAACTGAGTGAAGATATATAAAGGGCAAGGTAAACTACGAAATATTTTTGATCTACATAGTTATCCTCCGGCCTGGTACTTAAGAATAAACAGTATTTATATAAAAATTTAATTTTCGACGTTTAATTGCGATTTTATTCGAAAATTGTCGATCTTTAACGAGAAGAAGAAGGAAGTTGTAGTAAAAATAAAGCATGCAGTACAAATTTATTATGTAATTCTAGAAAACGCAATTTACTCAACAAAAGCGTAAAAATAAAAAGTAACGGGAAAAATCAAACTTCGCTTTAATACTTCGTCAAAGATATATAACACATAATTCTTTTATTGATAAACAACTTTCGCTTTTATCGGTAATAACAGGAAACTGTTGCCTTTGATCGTGATGAAAAACGTTCTACTCAGTACAAAATAACAACAATAATTATTAATATTTTCTTATGTTTGTGCAAGTAACTATACTTGAATCAAAAGCAATTGCTTTGGTTGTATAAAAGATGTATACTTATAAAAATGCAAAAAAAAAAAAAAAAAAGGTTCAAATGGCTCTGAGCACTATGGGACTTAACATCTTAGGTCATCAGTCCCCTAGAACTTAGAACTACTTAAACCTAACTAACCTAAGCACATCACACACATCCATGCCCGAGGCAGGATTCGAACCTGCGACCGTAGCAGTCACGCGGTTCCGGACTGAAGTGCCAAGAACCGCACGGCCACCGCGGCCGGCTATAAAAATGCAGATTATATTCTGTAAGGATGTAAAATACGTAATGGACTAACAATGAATCATGTGCGATTCTAATTATGTTCAAAAACAAACAAACAAAAACAGGGAAATCGCCGGTTCCCAGTTTCTCTCTTACACATTCATTTCTGTTTCTTTTCCTACCAACTCTGTGAATACTCATCCGTCAACGCAACACATTTTGCTCAACAATGGACGACTAGTTGGAGTTTGTAGAATTCTGCATTTTAATTGTTCAGGAAACGCTCTTCTTGGAAAGTTCAGCTCATCGACATTCTGGAAACGCCTGAAACGCAACAGTTTCTTCGTATGAGGAAAGAGGAAGAGCCACGGAACTGCCCAAAGAAGCAGCGTCTGCGCCTGCTGTCCCTTGCAGAAAGAGATGGGGAGTTGTCGTGGAGCAAAGACACTCCATTGGACAGCTTCCCAAGCCGTTTCGTATTCATAGTCTCCCAGTTTTATGCAACCCGCACTGCCTCCAAATATAAATGCACGATTTTCATGCTCTCTCCCTCGCTACGTCCAAACTGTTAGTTCTACAGAAAGAAGATGAATAGGAAACCTTTTTGTAGGAGCTTTTATGTTGTTAAGTAATTTCATGTAATTAAATTTTGTATTGGGATGCATTTACATTAGAGGCCGTAGTTATAAAATTGTTCGAGATAAATGTTCAAGAGTGACCTTGAAACACGCTTTTCTTGGATAACTCGGAAATCATGGCCTGAAGCGAAAACGTATCCCAGTACAAAATTTAACTCCATTAAATTTCGTACAAAAAGGCTCTGCTCATTTTTCTGTAGGACTAATAGTTCGCGCGTACCGGGCGAGAGAATACGAAAATCCTACATGTAGCTTTTGAAGGTGTTGCAGGTTGCATAAAATGCATAGCTAGGGGCAGCTGAATCACACTGTATGTGTGTGTGTGTGTGTGTGTGTGTGTTTGTGATGTAGCCGCAACCACGGGACTAGTAGAATATTAACATTTGCGCCTACGGTCGGGAACGTGTAGCGCTCCGCTTCGTCTGCAGCAATCTGTCCCCGCGAGATGTTAAACTGTGACCCTTTGCATCTCTCCCCGCTCCCCGCCGAACTGACGAAGCGCAGGACAGCGGCGGCTGCTCAGATTTGCCGGTATTCCGGCATAGCGTGACGTCACAATATGTTTAGTCGGCCGTGAGCACCTGCTGGCCGGCTCGGACGCGGCCCTTGCCTAACAGCGTCTGACGAAAACAATGGCGGCGCGATCACCCGTGTCCGGCCGCCTGCTCAGCCTGGTCTGCGAGCCTCTCTGCATCTGCAATTTCCTATTGCTGGAGATCACTTCCTTCCGACACCAATCTCTGGCTGACAACTATTCGGTTCCGGCTTGAATACGGAAGCTTTCCGCCAATGCACATACCCCGAAAAAAGGAAGCGGCGCAAGAATCACAATTATTTTATTGTTTGTTTCCAGGTTGTGATGGTAATCTTACGGAACTCGCCACTCTTTTCATGAATATGAGTTCGAATGTGAGTACTTGGCTGCTCCTTGGTGTTACTGTTTCCAATGATTTGTGACCAACATAGTGATCGTACAGATGCGGATCTCTTCGTCAATTTTTGCTTACTACATTAGGTTTATTCACGTCCTGGGTCAACTGCAGATCCTGCAACAATCGTGGATGTTCTATAGGTCTTCCTGCAGTTCGCTACAGCCTCATGGCGTTGAACATATCCGCACCATCTGCGAACAGCCTCATGGATCTTCCGAAGTTATCCACTAGATAATTTGTACAGACTGCAAACAGTATCTGTCGTATCACACACTTCGTCGGATACTACCGAAAGCACTTTTACATCTGCTGATTTTGTTGTATTGAGAGCAACGCATTGAGTTCTACCTGCAAGAAAGTCTTGGATCGAGTCGCAGATCTGGTCCGATATTCGTTACGCTCCTATTTTGTTCCCTAAACAGTGCGTGACTGTATCGAAAGTCTTCCGGAAGTCAAGCAACAAGGACTCAAGCTGTGCACGTATGTATACGGTGCTATGGATCTCACGCACGGACAAGGCTAGCTGAGTATCGCAAGATCTCTGTTTTCGGAATCCATGCTGATTCTTGTCCAGGGGATGTTTGTTTTCCATAAACTCCATGAAACGCGAGCATAATTCTGCAACACACTGAAATTAACAGTATATTTATATCATGTGAACAATAATAAAACCGACAGACTGCAGGGATGTGCCGGCCGTTGTACCCGAGCGGTTATAGGCGCTTCAGTCCGGAACCGCGCTGCTCCTACGATCGAAGTTTCGAATCCTGCCTCGGGAATGGATGTGTGTGATGTCCTTAGGTTAGTTACGTTTAAGTACTTCTAAGTCTAGGGGACCGATGACCTCAGATGTAAAGTCCCATAGTGCTTAGAGCCATTTGAGCCATTTGCAGGGATTTATTCCTGACTGGAAATGGAGGGGAAAAAATCCTATGAATATGTGTCCGGAAATGCCGGAAATGCATCGTTGCCACATTGGATGTCGCTGAGAAATGAACGATCCTCTGACCACGAACCGTGTATTCCTTGTGGGCTACAAGCTGTATGACTGACGCGGCGTACTGTAAGCAGCAGAATAGTCCGGTATTCGTGTCAGGAACTATCCGAGATGGGAACGGTCGAGAGGCAGCACGGCTACACCAAAACAAGTACCCTTATAGACACCAATGGCGTTACACAACATTTCAAGCTTCTTTTGGGAGTTTGTGTGATCATGCGTCCTTTCAGAGAGACGAACGTGCATGGAGACAACGAAATGTGGATACACCAGATTTGGAGTACCAGGTTGTACATGATATTGAGACGAACCGTAGTACAAAATCCAGGCAAGTGTCCGCCAGCATGGTGTAAGCCAAAGTACGATTATGTGTATCCTGCATGAAAACTGCTTCGATGGAGACCACTTTGAACATCTGATGTGACGTGGATGCGATGCAGACCTGTGCTGTCTTCCGGGATCATTTGTTGTCGCTGCACAGTGTGCACACCGTCCGGAACCTTTTTCCTTCATTTCCAGTCAGGAATCCGTACCCGCAGTTATTCGGTATTATTGTAGTGCACCCTACAATTTAGTCTTCCGGCGTATGTTTGTGTCTCTGTCTGAAGGATAATCTTTGGAGCTACTCTAGTGATTCTGATTTTCACTAATAGATTCGCACGAGAAAGGTTTGTGTGTATACGAGAGGCCTCCAATAAGTAAAGCAACACATTTTTGCTCAAAGCTGGTTGGTCTTATTCGAGATTCCAAGACACTATATTATTCCTCGCTCTTTTAGCTACAAAACCCTTGCTGGGAGGCCGTGTATGCCTGCATGTTTCACTCTACTGGTCGACGCATCAGCCAAAGTCTTGCTGCATCGCGGCCGCTACGGTCGCAGGTTCGAATCCTGCCTCGGGCATGGATGTGTGTGATGTCCTTACGTTTGTTAGGTTTAAGTAGTTCTAGGTTTAAGTAGTTCTAACTTCTGAGGCCATCAGAAGTTGAGTCCCATAGTGCTCAGAGCCAGTTGACTCATCTTGCTGCATCGATAACCTGTCCATCATCCATGTACTGGTTCCCGCGGAGTGCATGCTTCATTGGCCCAGACAGATGAAAGTCGGAAGGTGCTTCATACGGGCTGTAGGATGTACGAAGAAGAACAGTCCAATGAATTTTCGCGAGCTCCTCTCGTGTGCACAGACTTGTGTGATGCTCGCGTTGTCATGGGAAGGAGAAGTCCGTTTGCATTTCTGTGGCGACGGACACGCTGAAGTCGTTCCCATATGTGTGCGGCCAGCCGGCACGGGAGAGATCGGACAGGCTTGTGCGACCTTGTTACAATGATGAGAGACACCTCACCATACGACTCAACGTGCTTTTGTTCACTGCCAGCTCTCTGCAGACATTCTGTAAGCGCCTATGAATATCTGTGATACTCTGGTTTTCCTCGAAAAGAATTTCAGTGACATTTCTCTGCTCGGAACGCACCTCCGTTACAGATGTACTTATTGCGATGCCACCTATCAGATCTCCATGAAACTATAAGAGCTGAAGCGGAACTATTCCACGATCTCCCACAACAAATACTGCATGTTTTCAACAGAAATAATCGAGGAAAGAAAGTGCTGCAATGCTAATTGAACGCCCCTCGTTATTTCTTACCGCTACGCCAGACAAATCGTCCAACTGTAGGTGTTTAGTGCTATCCGTCCAAAGCTTGGGCGGACTTCCAATTGGCATTAACTATTTGCATCTGTCCGACGAATGACCTCCACTTTTTGCAGCTGCTAGGTTCACTCGCTGCGCTTTGTAACTGTCCTCAGATGCTGCACGACACACCGCCTAAGTCCCCTTATCCTTATTGCAAGAACTCTCATCGATATATTCGCACACTAGAGAGAAGAAGTACCTCCCATATCTCACTGGCTTTTATCCGCCAATGGGATTTAACTAATAGGGACGGTAATACCAAAGAAACATCCCCCAAGACATCTTTCGACCTTGGCGAAGCGGCCACACGAGACACACGGCACTTTCTAACCGTCCTACCAGCATGTCCGCTGCAGCGAAGCGGACATTAGAGGAAAATACAGCAGCGGAACAGATTTCCACTGACTCTCGTCGACCGTTAACGGCAGTGTGGGCGTCTTATGTAAGCTCTCATTAGCTGGCGCTAAAGATGACGTAAGCCTGGTGGAACGGCTGAGGTTCCCTGCTATGTGCGATCTCTGTCTAGACAAACCAAGGACGAACACCAGCCTCCTTGCAGGCGTTTATCGAGCTGAACCAACATTTACAAATTACAAATGTGGGACTGACAATGAGCCAAACCTTCGGTTTTGGCAGGGAGCGATCTTAACAACTGAGCTATCTGAACAGGTATATTAGTTCAGCCAGACTGACTACGGAAGCATCGGAGATAAAAGGAGGGGCAGCAATTAGTCGGAAACTACGACTTGATCGCTGATTAACTGGGTCACTGAGCAGCTCCAGCCGTAACAACCGCACTGCCAGGTTTGGCTTCACAGCTAAACTGATCTTCAGACGGCGTACATGTTTTGGGTGGGTTGCAAGTAGTCCTGAGAAATTATTTTTGAAATGTACTACTGGACAACGAAGGTGAATGACCCGGAGGACGTGGTTGATATTAATGGAACTTCGTACCCTCCATTGGCGGGTATGTAAATGATTAGACTTTCAGTTCTCTGTGACAGAATGTCCAGAGTGCATGAGTGTTGTTCGTGTTTCGTGTTGTTACTTGGCCTGGTAACGTGTATAAAAGAAGCGTGAACAGCCTCAGATGTTGAGTGGTCGCACGGAGACGCTGCGTAGCGGTGCGACACAGCGTTATCAACACCTGATGAAATTTGAAGGAAGCCTCGTTGTGAGTCTCCAATTGGCCAGCTGATCTACCTGTGAAATATCCAGATTTGTGGGGTATTCAGATGCGACAGTGACCCGATGTTGGACTGCAAGGGAATGAGAGGGCAGGCATACTTATCGTCAAAGTTCCGGTCGGCAACGTGACCACAAGCAGCAAGGACTGCTGTATTGTGCACCAAGTACATTACAACTCTTTCACATTTGCGCCTGCTACCCCAGAACGAGTAATGGACTCCCTGGAACACACTCTGCCATCCCGCACCATTGGTCGGGGACCAGCAGCATCCGGAATATGGAATTACAGTTCCCTGAGCTGTGTTTGGAATGGTGCCATGGCTGCGATGCATGGAATACTAACCAATGCCATCGCACGGTTCTTCGCTACCGCAGATGATCCTTAGACGAGTACAGTCCTGACCAATTCTTCCACTGTTTTGGATGGATGAGCGGTGTTACTCCTATGTCATGGTGTGGGGAGATATCGGATATGACTTGAGGCCACGGCTGTTAATAATTGAGGAAATTCGGACAGATCAGAAGTATGTGGTGGACATCCTGCGACCTCATGTGTTACCCCTCGTATCGTGGTGCCATTATTCAGTAGGACAATCCTCGTCTACACAAGACACATGTCTCTATGAACTGTCTTCGTGATGTTGAGCTCCTCCCGTGGCCAGCAAGATCAACAAACCTGTCCCTGATAGAAAATGCGCGACAGTAGCTCGGGCATCATCTCAGCCCGTGCGCCAGTTACGAGGGTATCAAGGAATAGTAACAAAGACAGTGGGTCAGCGTCTCTAAGAAGCAGATACAAATGCTTTATGCCATCCTTCCCAACCAAATCAGTGCGTGGATCCAGGCCAGAGGGGGTGCTACTTGATGCTGGTAACTAGCCTCATACCGCAAAATTCTTTGATGTGGTAATCACTGAAATAACATCACAAACCCTCTCATCCTGTGAAGATTCGCTTCGTTGCCTCCTCACTTTTTTCTTTTGCGCGCGAGGGGGAGGGAGGTCGTTTCGGATGCTTTTCACCATCAGGTGCCATTTGCGGTGTTCAGTTTTTGGTGGATTAGTATGATACACGTAAAACATTCTTAGATTTTTCTACTGCATTATTTTCTCAGTTGCGATGTACAGCTTATGCCGTTAGTACACGGGACGAGTTAGCTAACGCTGAAGTGGAGCGCAACGAGTTTTGTGACATCACTTCCCGCTATTTCTCGTTGAGAAACCATTTCGTCACGTGAAATATAAAATAAGTTCTGTGATAATTCGGTAAAGTGTCAGGTAAAGTAGAACTAATAGGAATAAAGAACGCTCCCTACGTCACAAGCGGAAAGCAAGGCGCTCCACGGTTCAGCAAAAGCTCATATTCGATCGTTTTTATGTTATACGCTACACTCTGCGAATATATGCTGTTTATAACCACCAGCACGTTGAATGTCTCTAGATGAATCGTTTCTCGTCATAAAATGACTGGAAAAGTCATACTGGTGGTCAAATAATTTTCATATTTAGTTATTTTCGCGTTATAGGCAAATGCCGGGATGGTTCATTTGAAAGGGCACGGACTATTTCCTTCCCCCTTCTTGACACAACCCGAGCTTGTGCTCCGTGTCTCGTGACCTCGATGTCGACGGGACGTTAAACCCAATCTTCCTTCCTCCTTTTTAGAAAGGCAGGAATTACTCCACCGGACGCCGATAGTACCACCACGACGCCAGGGTGACGCTGGACAGCGAGGCTGCAGCCACGGGTTCGAGTCCGGACTGCGCCTGCTGTCTGAACTAAGTCCTTCACGTGACTTGGTGTCACCGTTTTGTAACCTGCCGCCCATGCCTGAAGCCACAGACGATGAGTTTCTAGTGAGTCTTGGCGCCACAGTGCTATCCGCCGGCCGAGTTCTGTCCGAGGACAGTGGGCCGTGCGTCGTACACAGCAGACCCACGCGCCGCCACTGCGGGCGCGTGCGCAGCCGAGGGTCAGTCTCCCCATTGGGACGCCACTGCAAGACAACACGCCGCTGACGTCAAAGGCCGTGGCCTAAAGAGGCTGCCGGCCTCAGCAGCGCGAGGGGCCGTCTTAGCACCACAAGGCGGAAGCCATCACCCGTTCGTCAGTCCTAGCCAGGGTGAACGGGGAGAGGTATGCCTGCCTCACTACGCCATATACCGCGATCAATAAAACACTGTTAATAGTGTTTGCCCTGGGTCTCACGGTTATCGGCAAGGTAGCTTAGCGTTTTCGGTCAGAGGGTTAGCTGCCCTCTGCAATAAAAAAAAACTGAGTGAACGGATTAACGATGAACCTGAACAGGTGTCATGCGACGTCTGCCCCGAACAAATGCAACGATCAATAACAAACAAAATGAGATCAGCAAAAAAAAAAGAAAGAAAAACTACCTGTCACCACCAGCCATTCATCCCTCAGCGTGCCCAGCAGGTGTCATAGCTGGTGTCACTCTTTAATTTATATTTTAGACAGACTGTCACAAACATGTCTATGTGGAAACAAGCTCAGTTTGACTTTTTCTGAGACAGGATGCATCCATTTTTGCTCCCATAGGTGACAGCTGTGTGTGTTGAATTTTTATATACTATACACCACTGGATTAGCTATAAATTTATTCACGTATTGATCCCCCTGTAATTAATATGCAACATTCTTAAAATTTCGCTAGGCCCGCCAGGGTAGCCGAGAGCGCTAACGCGCTGCTTCCTGGACTCGGGTAGGCGCGCCGGCCCCGGATCGAATCCGTCCGGCGGAATGTCGACGGGAGCCGTTGTGCCGGCCAGCCTGGATGTGGTTTTTAGGCGGTTTTCCACATCCCACTAGGTGAATACCGGGTTGGTCCCCACGTTCCGCCTTAGTTATTCATGGATTCCACTAGACACAGACAGTTGGGCTACACTAATTCCGTCCTGGGGGGGTTGAGGTGGCGGCAGGAAGGGCATCCGGCCACGCCTTAAAATTAACATGCCAAATCCGATTGACCATGGCCAACCCTGCATAACCGCGGGACAAGGCGCAAGTGATACATAGACAGATAGAATTCTTAAAATTTTGCTGTTGCAGTTTTGATGGCAAACAGTGTAGCCTAAAAGCAGCATTTTCAGTTAGCTGGACGTTCGTGCCCACTCACCACCGCAGACGACGTCGGCGAGGTTGGTCTGCACGGCCTGGTGCGTGACGTCGCCGTCGCGCAGCGTCGCCATCTCGCCGTGCACGAGCGCCAGCGCCTCCTCGGTGGACAGCAACATCTGGCGGCCCGACGCCGGCGTGGGCGGCGGCACCGACTCTTCTGCCCCCGCGCCCGCCAGCAGCCCGCCGCCACCCCCGCTCGCCTCCGACCGGCTGCGGCTGTGGCTGTGACGCCGCCTCCGGCGCTCCGGCGTCACCACGAAGTAGCCCTGCGACGTCTGGTACACCTGCAGAGGGGAGCACAAGTTCTATAGGCCAGAGATAACACAACACACCGCGACCTGAGAATGATCACTCTTTCTCCAGATGATTCTACGTAATGCTGTAGGGTAAGAAAAGTCACAGTAGAAACCGGAAGAATGGGTTATCTAAATGCTGTGCGTTCTCATCGATTCTCCACAATTTCTACGGCGTGTCCCAGAAATGTTACGACAAACTTTGAGGGATTGTAAATGGTGTCTTGAGGAATAAACAATGGGAACTCGTGTCTAGAAACGTCATCCAATGATGCTAGGAGCGCCTGCCTTAGGCCATCCTTTCAGCAGCAAATGTGACTTTCTACACTGACGGACCATAGGCAAAATGTCTCGCGATGTTGGCAGTTATCCAGTGATCGCGATTGATTGTCACGATCGCCAGTAGAAAAGATACGCCTTAGTGGATGAGAGTTTTGGACATGAGTTCCCATCTTCAGTGTATTTTTCTCCGGTATACCGAAACACACTGGAGATTTTAGAGGGTTCCAGGAGAAAAATAAACTTCGGATGGAAACCCTTGTCCGGAACCGTCATCCACCCTAGGAACAGAACATCGCATTCATAAGAAACAAGGCCTGTCTCCAAAGCAGCTAGCCCCATTATCTCCACCGGCGATTGTGGCAATCTGGCGCGATTATTGAATAACAAACGACATTACAAGACGTTCCTCCTATGGTCTGTTAGCGTGCAAAGCCATGTTTGCTGCTGCTGGAGTAGCCTAGTGACAGGCGTCGGCGTTTATAACATCGACGCTGTATAGCGTCGTTGGACGAATTTTCCGGAAACGCGCTCCTTTACTCGATTTGTTCCTCAAGACACCCTCTACAATCCCTCAAAGTTTATCGCAATATTTCTGGGACATCCTGTATGCAGATGATCAGCCAGATCTTCGAGATGCAAGGCGATTTATCTATGTGGATGACACAACTATGACAGCCCAAGGGAGGTTCTTTGAGAAAGTTAAAGACAAAATAAGCAGCATACTTCAAAGATAGGGAGAGTATTGTGATCTGGACCGTCTCAGTCCAAAAAAGACACAAGTATGTAGTTTACACCTAATAAACTAGTGAGGCTAAAATGAATGTTAATTGGAGAGGGTAGGAAATTCATCACTATGACACCCGAGTATACCTAGGAATTACTCTGGATCACAACCTACGTATAGGTTTGAAGAGAAAAATATGCAGCACCTACAGCTTCTCGAGAAAACTGACAATTTCTACGTAGGTAGCAATCCCCACCAATTGGGCTAGGTATTTTTGTGGAATTGTATGAATCACTAATTTGGGGTGCATCGGTCGACATTACGCATAAGGATCCGGCCTCAAACGAAACAGTCCGCTCAGTTAGGGGGTGCCTTGGACCACCACCAGCCCCAAGGATCTACCCCTGGGCCGGCATAGCACCCCCATCATAACACGCAGAATGACGGGAGAAATAGGACGGAAGGGGCAGATCGTAAACTCAGAATCACTTGATACACCTGCAGCACGTGGCTTTAAGTCAAGAATGTTTTTCCAGCTATCTTTACGATTACATATCAAGGCAGGTGTTTTCCTGTGTCAAGGAAGTGCTCCTAAGCTAGAAGGGTTCATTCCAAGGGAAGTAATCGGTTGCGTTACCACCTACCCTACACTACTTGCAGAACCCTTAACAGATTAAGAAGAGGAGTCTCAAGGTGCAGAACACATTTGGCCTCATGGGGATATGAGGAGGACGTTGCGTGCAGCTGCGGAGCCACCTGCTAGCGTGCCAAAACATGGACAGACCCTGTACTCCGGAAAACGTTTTAAATTCCACCGTAAAATGCTTAAAGGTTGCGGAATTATGGAGATAAAAAGTGTGCTGTCTTACCAAAAGTAAAGTGGTGGTCGTTCTAACATCTATAGGCTGATCTAAATTAGTTGACGTGGATGTTAATAAATTCTGAACTGGAATGGAACACAGAGGTCAAGGGTCACTTGAACTAAGCCTACGCGTCTCAAATCCAGTATTTTATTCGACATACTTTGAGAAAGCTGTAGTGTAGAGAAGATGATGTTGAACATTTTTTTTTAAAAAAAAAAGCTAACGATCTCCCTTCACTACATAACATATCGTGGAGTAACCACGAGGATCACTCCAAAAGAAATTTATAATGTTTTTTAAAACATCCAAATTATTTTCCACATCACTGTTATTGTTGCAGTATGCTGACTCATTCTAGAGAGACAAAATGTCAATTTTCTACACTGCCAGCCAACGTGAGACCGTGAATACGCTGCACATTGTGAGGCATTGTGCAGTTGTCGGTCTGACACTGCGTGGGAGTTCCTCGAGTGCTGGCGTGTCCACTTTCACCACAATAATCTGATTGCCTAACGACTAACTGTACTGCTGTCAAAAGCGTCATTCCCATGCACTTTCTCCTACATCTGCATCATTGCAAGCCACCCAATGGTGTGTGGCGGAGGGTACTTTTTGTACCACTAATTGAGCCCTCCAACCCTGTTCCCCGACCGCTGCGGTCGCAGGTTCGAATCCTGCCTTGGGCATGGATGTGTGTGATGTCCTTAGGTTGGTTAGGTTTAAGTAGTTCTAAGTTCTAGGGGACTGATGACCACAGAAGTTAAGTCCCATAGTGCTCAGAGCCATTTGAACCCTGTTCCCCTCGCGAATAGCGCGTGGGAAGAATGATTGTCGGTAAACCTCTGCAATGGCTCTAATTTCTCTAATTTTCTCCTCATGGTCATTTCGCGAGACGTATGTGGGGAGACTCTTCCCGGAAAGTGCTATCTCGAAATTTCAATAGTAAATCTCTCAGTGGTCCACAACGACTCTCTTGTAACATCTGTCAATGGAGTTTGTTGAACATCTCCGTAAAGCTCTCGTGCCGACTAAACGATCCCATGACGAAACATGCCGCTCTTCTTTGGATCTTCTCTATCTCTTCTATCAGTCCTACCTGGTAGGGATCCCAGGTAGATGAAAAACTCAAGAATCGGTCGAACGAGCGCCTTGTAAGCTGCTTCCTTCGTGGATGAGATACATTTCCTTTAGATTCTTCCTATGAACCTGAGTCTGATATCTGCTTTTTACATTATTTCTTTTAAATGGTCATTCGACTTAAGGTCGCTCTGGATAGTTACTCGTAAATATTTTACGGTAGATACTGTTTGCAGCAGCAGTGGCAGAAAGTTTCACTTATTTAGGGAGTGAAATATCTAGGAATGGAAGAATAACCAACGAAATTAATAGGAGGTTACAGAAGGGAGGCAATTTCCACCAAACAATAAAACACCTGATTTGGAATAAGGAAGTTTCAGAAAAAGCAAAACTCCTTATGTATAAGAATTATTACTTCCCTATTGTCACCTAAGGTGGAAAAACATGGACAATGACAGAAAGGGACTGCAGCAGACTGCAAGCAGGGGAAATGAAATTTCTCAGATCAGTCAAGGGAAAAACAAGAAGGGACAGAGTAAGGAATATAGAGATTAGAAAGGACCTTAAACAAGAAAGTATGAGAGAAGAAATTGAAAAAAAATAGATTAAGATGGTATGGGTATGTTAAGAGGATGCAAATTATGGAAGAACTAAAGATGGATGGAAAAAGACCTATTGGGCACCCAAGATCACGATGGAAAATGGGAGTGAGAATATCTGTGGAAAGGAGAGGTGTGACCTGGCAGCAAGTGAGGAAGAAAAGTGGTGGGAGGACAGAGCCAAACGGAGAGGACTCGTCAGCACCCAGACCCGGCAGTAGCTGGAGTGGGATCCGGATATAGATAGATTTTTTGCAGCGGTTTTTCATCAATAGTGTAGATGTACAGTAGTGGATTTCTTTTCTTATGTATGCGCAATATGTTCCATTTATTTAAGTTCACAGTTAACTGCCAGAGCCTGGCTCTGGATGTCATTCTGCAAATCGTTACTATCTTATGGTGTTGCTACTTTCTTATAGACAACCATATCATCTGCGAACAGCCTTAGAGATCATCCGACCCTTTTTACTAGATCATTTATATGTATTGTAAACAATAACGGTCCCATGACACTTCATTGGGGTACTCCGGAAATTATCTTTACATCCGTCGATTTTGTTCCGTTAAGAGCGACGTGTTGAGTTCTGCCCGCAAGGAAGTCTTGAATCCAGTCGCAAATCTGGTCCGACACTCGATAATTTCGTATTTTTTCACTAAAAGGCAGTGCGAAACGGTGTCAAATGCCTTCCTGATGTCAAAGAACACGGCATCAACCTCAGCGCCATTGTCTACGGCACAAATCCATGTTGATTCTTATAGAGGATATTTTCCTTCTCAAAAAACGTCATAATTCTTAAGTATAAAACATGTTCCATAATTTTACAACAGACTGACGTCAACGATATAGTTCAATAGTTGTGTGCAGCTTTCCTACGACCCTTCCTAAAAATGGGAATGATTTGCGCTTCTTCCAGTCGCTAGGTAACCTACGTTGCTCAGGCGATCTACGATAAATTACTGCTAGAAGGGGAGCAACATCTTTCGCATAGTCTTTGCAGAATCTTACAGGTATCTCATCTGGTCCTGACGCCTTTCCGCTACTAAGCGACTGAAGCTGCTTTTCAATTTCTCCATCGATTATCTCAATATCTGCCATTTCGGCGTTCGTACGACGATTGAAAGGAGGGACCATGTTACAATCTCCAGCGGTAAAACAATTTCAGAAAAGCGAATTCAGTGTTTCGACCTTCTCTCTGTTATCTTCCGTTTCTGTGGCAGTATTGTCATTGAGTGAATGAACAGATGGTTTTGACACATTTACTGATTTTACATACGAACAAAATTTCATAGGGATTTTATTGAGATCGGTTGACAAAGTTTTACTTTCCAAGTCATTGAATGCTTCTTTCATTGCCCTCCTCACGCTCATTTTGGTTTCGTTCAGATTTTGTTTGCCAGCTTGGTTTTTACTTCTCTTGAATCTGAGGTGAAGTTCTATTTGTGTACGTAGCAGTTTTTTAACACGGCTCTTAAGCCATGGAGGGTCTTTCCCATCCATTAAAACCTTACTCGGAACATTTTTGTCTAGGGCATATGGCACGACTACTTTGAATTTCTTCCATTCGTTTTCCACATCTTCGTCCTTATCACCGCATATCTGATGTTCACCTCAATCCCTTGTGAATGTTTGACAGTTTTGTGCTCACAATACTGGAATTCTATAACAACACGTTGCTTCAGAGGAGTGCAGCAGCCATATTGGCGAAGTGCTACGACAGCGCGACTTGCGGAAAAAGATTCAGTTACAGTTGCATACAAGCGATAATAATGTTTCTATGACCTCCGTGAACAGCAAAAATGTAGGAAAAAAGTTGTATATTTGAAAAAAGTGCATTCCTTTTGCAGTAGCAGTCGTACAACATCTGATTTAGAAAAAAAAAGAAACAGTATCAGTTCCGGTTCTGGTTGTATCTGAATATCACCATAACTTTTCACACAATAAAAAGAATGTCATAGAACAAATTTTTTTAAAAGAAAGTGAGACTCCATCGTGGTTTCTTTTGCCGTAAGTTGTTTGAAAACTGTATACGCCAGGAGAAACTCAGGTCTCAATTTTTATGTCATTTTCTATCGCTGAGACGTTACGGCGTCACAATGAGTGACAATGTTTGAACTTCCCGCAGCGTCCGGCAACCGAGAAGAGCTCGCTGCCGGAGAACAGCGGTTTTCCGCCAGCGGTGAAAGATGGCGCCTGGCGGTGGATGAAGCGAGGCAGTTCGGCGCTAGGCAAGGAAGAGCTGACTGGGAGTCTGTTTGTCGTCCAGGAATGAATAAACGGTCCCTCCAAGCTGACGTGAGACGAAAGGAGGACGTATGCGGACATTGGCTTTGACAGTCCGGGTCGTGGACATGTGATGGCAAACGGTCGGTACAGAGGATGGGGCAGAATGACGTCGGAATTAGCTGAACCGAAAAGGACGAGTATAATTTGCTGCAAAGTGGTCTGATCGCTTGGGGTGAAATATTGTGCCTGCTGGAAGCACTCAGCCTTGGGTATTAAATTGTATCTGAACATCTTGTTCTAGGCTCTGGGGGTTTTGTGAACTCAGCGTCTATTGACGAACTTGTCTGCTGCGGTAGTTCAAGCGTTCTGAACTTGTAGGACTTTCTTGCCGCAAGTGTTCGGTGTGTGTGTGCGTGCGCGGGAAAAGGAACCTTGCATAGCACTGAAAATAAAAGTGAAGCCTTTAAGATACTTGTAAGTTGTCCACAAATGTCTTAACTGGTTAGGTTGTTATGGTAATTGAGCTTTCTAGCTAAGTTATAGAGCTGTTTTGGTCTTTTGAAGTGTCAATTACTGACTACTTATAGTTTTTTATTCCTTGTCGTATATAAGGAGTTATGCTTGTATATGTCTCTGTGTCCTTGGTGGTCGGGTGAAGTTAAGAACGTTAACCCGGGTCAATACTATTGTAGAATTTCCTTGGTGGAGAGATCCGATCAAGCAAACTGTGTTTTTGCATTATCCTAACAAATCTACATATACATCTACGCGATTACTCTGCTATTCACAATAAAGTGACAGGCAGAGGGTTCAATGAATCACCTTCAAGCTGTCTCTCTACCGTTCCACTCTCTAACGGCACGCGGGAAAAACGAGCACGTAAATTTTTCTGTGCGAACCCTGATTTCTCCTATTTTATCGTGATCATCATTTCTCCCTATGCAGGTGAGTGCCAACAGAATGGTTTCGCAATCGGAGGAGAAAACTGGTGATTGAAATTTCATGAGAAGATCCCGTCGTATCGAAAAACGCCTTTGTTTTAATTATTGCCATTCCAGTTCACGTATCATGTGTTTGACACTATCTCCCCTATTTCGTGATAATACAAAACGAGCTGCCCTTCTTTGTACTTTTTCGATGTCATCCGTCAGTCTCACCTGATACGGATACCACATCGCATAGCATGACTTGGGCTGAGCTGTTAGGGCTTATTTGATGTGATTGTGCTTCGGCCTATCAGCGGTTAGGGTGTTATTAGAAATATTGGCTCAGGTTCTGTGTTGGAGACGCTTGAAATTCGGACCAAGTCACTACTGTCTGCTTGTTGTTTGTAACCTTTTTTCCCGCTAGTTTCTGTAATTGCGCAAGAAATGAAAATCTGAACTGTCGAATGTGTTTTTCTAATGACCTTTCTGTTTTGGCATTAGTAGCCATTTGTAATATGCTTAGGAAAAATTTACAAAGTTGGGCTCTCAAGGTACGTTGAAATTGTTCTGAGGAAAGCTGTTAGGTGCCAAATAGTATCGTACATGCGTTGAACTGTGACTGTGTGACATGTATTGTAATATTTTTGCAAATGATGCCTGATGTTGCTTAATTCTAGTGTCCGATGGTTTCTAAGAATGAAGACAAGTGGCTAATATTTAATTGGTACACTGGATATTCATTGATATTATGTATTTTGTTTCGTATTTTTAAATTATTGCAACTCTTTCCAATTTGGTGCTAGTAGTAGCGTATTCTATTCGTCTCTCACGGCTTCCTGGAAGGCAAGGTTGTCACAAGAAAGTAAATGAAAGTTGTATGAGCATGTATTCTCCTCCTAACCCAGCACCACCCACACCCACTGCAATCCTGTTCTTGCTTGAATCGTTCCATCAGATCTAAAAATTGCGTATGAAACTTTCCAAGACGGTATATTTTTCTGATTTTTTTTGCACCCTAAACATACACGTCATCTTTTCCACTTTTTTTTTCTCTTCGTCGAGTAACATGCAAGCAACAATTTCATGACTGTTAATTTCTGACAGCCACACATTGCTGTAGTAAAAAGTGAACTGAAACATTCAGCTTTCAACTGTACACACGGAGCGAATGGTAGCGAACTCAGGCGAAGAGACAATTCGCCAGTGTTCACTACCATTCGCTTGTAGCTGTGAGCAGACGATTACACTAGAGAAAACGTGTATAGACTGCCATCCGTAAGGTATTAAGTTCGATATTCAGATCTGATAATTTTTCATGCAAAGTAGTGCAGGGAAAAATGAATGTAGGTGCCTGAATACCCACGCAAGTGCGAAACGCATGGAGGTAATGGACTTTAAACCTAATTGCAACTCCAGCCTTCCGTATCATTACTCCAAAACTTGACGCGCTTGTCGGTTAACGCTTTTCGCAGGCCTCTCATTACAACTGAGGGGCAAATTTAAAAGCTGGGCATTAACTACCGACGAGCGACATAAGTGGAGAAAGGTTAACATTTACACACTGCTTATTAGCAGTTGGAGACATTTACGTTAGAGAAGCATTTTCAGGGCTCGCTAACAGAAGAAAGGACAGAGCCCAAGGAATCTAAGTGGGGAGGGATGAGGAGGGTGAAGAGGTAGAGAAAATAGTCTCTAAAGAAGTTCAGAAGGTGGCTACAGAAATGAAAATTGGGAAATCACCCGAGCCTGGAAATTTATCAGTAGACACAGTGAGGTGTGGCTCCAATATTCTGCATGAATATCAAAGCAAGTTATGTAGCAAATATGTGTGGTATAGGGAGGAAAGTCCAGCAGAGAAACTTAGTGTATCTAAGCCACATACACAAAAAAGAAGCAAGAAAGTGTCTAGTAATTATCATGGAATAAATGTCACAACCTGAATTGCCAGGCTGTACGAGAAGGTTTTAAAATGAAGAGTGGAGAAGATTATAACTGAATTGGAAGAAAAAAAGTGGCTTTCGAAGAGGTAGGTCATGTGTTGATAGCATCTTCATTCTAAGACAGATCAAACAGAAGAGATTGGAAAGGAATCTAAGCAGTCATTTGTTATTCGTAGATCTTGTGAAAGCATATGACACGGTGCTACTAAAGATATTGTTCGAGGTGCTGTGTTTACGCGAATTACCAAAAAGGAATGTAAGAAGTGTCATAAACCACCCCAAGTTCGCATAATGTGTCATTAAAACGTGAAAAGAAAGGTCTTCACAGTAAATAGAGGACTCAAACAAGGATGCTATCTGTCTCGCATACGCTTTACGACGTACGTGTAGAAAGCGCATTGGCATAGAAATTGAAGTAGGGAACTAGCGTATGTAAACACTTCTCTATGCTGGTGATCAGGTCGGTGCAGCAGAAGATGAAGAGGATGCATCTTACATGCTTGGAAAGATGTTGCAAAAATATAAAACGTTGGGTTTGGAAAAGCATTTTAGAAGACGAAGTATCTGTTGCCAAGAACAGGGAAGTAATCTGGGCACTGGCGGACACCAAATTAAAGTGTGTAAAGGGTTTAGGTATCTGGGCAGTATCCTATCACGTGATGGAAGATGTGACAGAGATATCGAACAACGGATCAGGCTGGGAAAGGCGGCAATCCGAAAATTTGGCCCTCAAACATGAGTTAAAAAGATAAAATGCAGTTACACAAATTCATCGTGGAACCACTTACGAGTCGTAGGAGTGGTTGTCGGAATTCACAGAAAGCAATAACAAGAGACTTAGTTGTTTAGAAATGGTCGTTTTGAAAAGAGCATGTACAATTTCTCGACTTGACCGAGTAAGAAATGAACAAATAAGAGAAAGGATACATACCCATTCTACTATTGCTGATAAAAAAGGAGAAAGACAGCCAAGACGGTCAGGAAACGTCAAAAGAATGGAAGAAGACAGAAGACCAAAGAAAGCACTTTCACGGCAATATTCTGGAAGGAGAAAAACACCTCGAAAAGGGTGGCTAGGAGTGTCCAAGAAGTGTTAGAGTGAACAGGAATAGAAGAAAATGAGAAACAATGGCGAGATAGAGGCGTCTGAAGACAGCGGTGCGGGATGCGGCGACAGCAGTAGGGTCTCCCCGATAAAAAATGGAATGTCATGGCGTTACTGGCCGGAAGAAACCATATGGGATGTTCGGCTGCCTTGTGCAAGTATTTTTATTTGACGCCACTTCGGCGCCTTGCGTGTCGATGATGAAATGGTGATAACACACACACACACACACACACACACACACACGAGTCCCAAGCGGAGAAAATACCCGACACAGCCGGTAATGGAACTCAGGGCCTCGTGATCGAAAGCCGACAACAGTGGACACAACACCACGAGATGCTGACCGCGACAAGAGGATGATGTGTTTCACGATTCAACAGCTGCTGTATCTCTGATGGTTCCTGATGGCTGCCGTGACCTATGTGGAGCTGTTCAAGCATATTATTCACTTACGTATAAGCAAGATAATTTCGAGAACAATTAATAAAATGTACATACAAATTGTCACATACGGAAC
The DNA here is from genome assembly GCF_021461385.2 of Schistocerca piceifrons. Classification (NCBI taxonomy): domain Eukaryota; kingdom Metazoa; phylum Arthropoda; class Insecta; order Orthoptera; family Acrididae; genus Schistocerca; species Schistocerca piceifrons. Next base: position 315,756,756 of record NC_060145.1, on the reverse strand, counting down.
TTGATAAGATCTGCTATTTCGTTTGTTAGAGTGGAGACAATGTGATTTCGGGAAAACGAGTTTTAGATATTCGATTATTACATCAAACACCTCTAAAATTTCAGTGATGTATCAGCCATGTAATTACAGTTACCACGAACGTAAGCAACGAAAGTATATTTTTAATACTAATCAGGATAGTAGATATTTAATCGTACCGGCAGTTGTTTACTTCTTCGTATAAAGAAATAGATAAAACTTACGCTTATTCTCTCTGTTCCCGCATGGTGGAAGAATCTAATCAATTTATCGTCTTCCTTACGACCACAGTTGGGCCTTCGAGCGCTGTATTAATTTTCTACCAAACGTATTTCTTTTTCACTGGCGTTTGTATTGTGGATCTCCTGGACCCGACAAGCACCTATAATACCTATAGGGGTTGGACGAAAATATGGGAACACCGTGAGAAATACTTGCTCGAACATAAATTCAGAAGTTGGCCAAGCCTACAGGTTGCGCTGTTTTAAGTATTATCACGAACGGTAACTGTGAAATGTCCTAGATGCTTTTCAAGTGTCAGTCGTTGTCAGAACAGCGTTCTATGTATTTATGAGTGCATTATGTCGGACCAAGTGAATTCGAACATGGGAAAATGGTTGGTGCTCGTATAATACGTGCTTCCGTAACTAAGATAGTCGAAGTATTTGGTGTTTCAAGAGACGCTGTATCGCAGATCTGTACCGCATACAGGGATAGCGGAAGACATCATCCGCTAAGTCAAACCGCGGACGAACGTACGTGTTGAGGGATCGTGATGGACGAAGAGGGCGACAGCTCAAAGTAACTGTAGAACTGAATGTCGCACTCGCGACTTTCGAAGCTACCAAAACACAAACGGAACCGTGTAAGCAGGGAATTGTAGAACAAGCTGGAATTCCAAAACTATTCGTCTGTGACGCAAATGACCGTAAGAGGAGAATGTGTCGCAGAAGCTGTAAAACCTCGATTTGGGCAATAGAAGATAGTCATTTGGTTGGATAAGTCTCGTTTCAGGCTGTTTCCAACTTCTGATCGAGTCCCAAGAATGAAACATGGCGGGGGTTCGGTGACGATTTGGGAAGGCTTATTGTGGTATTCTACGGGAATCTTGGTTACTATGCAAAGTCGCAGGATTATGTGACCATATTGGCTGACCAGGCTCATCCCACTTTACACTGTTTTCTCCCTGATGGTGATGCTGTGTTCCAAGACGACAGGGTCCCTATTCGCACAGCTTGCATCGTCGAGAACCGGTTTTGTGAGCACGACGGCGAATTGTCGCATTTCACTGGCCACCACAGTTGTCAAATCTCAACATTATTGAGCCAGTGTAGTCCACTTTGAAGAGAAGGATTCCTGATCGCTACTCACATCCATCATCGTTACCTGAACTTGGCACTGTTTTCCAGGAAGAATGTTATGATAGTCCCTAGAAAACCATACAGATGTTTGTTTATTCATTCTGAGACGACTGGAAACTGTTTTGAATGTCAGTTGATTTCTTACAGTTTATTAGGCATGGTAATGTGTAGTGTTTGTGGTGCTTCCATACATTTATCCGCCTCTGTAAATTCTTCTATCACCTACATTTCATTCTCTTCCGACCACTCAGTCACCCACGTAAGTCAAGTCAACAAAAGCTGACCGCACGCAAAGCATCTGACGAATGCCCTCCGTGTTACGAGCGCCGAAGCAGAGAGGTGCGAACTTCCTCTGATGGTTTACTGAAAGACCGACAACTAGCGGCGCACGGGCGAGCACCAGCGAATGCGAACCGAACACGACCTGACACTGTTCCCTCGCCGCTGGTCTACCCTTTACACCAAAGACAATTGTAGTCCGGTGATCCTCGTTCACAGCTTTTTAAATTTATTTTTGGCTTTGAGCAGCAAAGACCATATAGCCAACAATAGTTACAAAAGTGCCAGGTTAACGTTGTTACTATTTTCGCAAAAGAGCAATGATAACAGTGCGAAGTACAAAGATACGCTGAGGTGACAAAAGTCATTGGACAGCGATATGCACGTATACAGATGGCGGTAGTATCGTATAAACAAGACATAAAAGGGCAATGTTTTGACGGAGCTGTCATTTGTATTCAGATGATTCATGTGAAAAGTTTTCCGATATGGTTATGGTAGCACGTCTGAAATTAAACAGGTACAGGCATGGGACATTTCATTTCGGACATAGTTAGGGATTTCAACATTCCGAGATGCACAGTGTCAAGAGTGTGCCGAGAATATAAAATTTCAGGCATTGCCTCTCTCCACGGACAAAGCAGTAGCCGATGACTTTACTTAACGACCGAGAGCAGCGACGTTTGCGTAGAGTTCTCAGTCCTTACCGACAAGCAACAGTGCGTGAAAACAGTGGCCTGATAGGATGAGCCCCGATTTATGTTGGTAAAAGCTGATGGTAGGGTTCGAATGTGGCGCGGACCACACGAAGCCGTTGATCGAAGTTGTCAACAAGGCACTGTACAGGCTAGTGATGGATCCTTAATGGTGTGGGATGTGTTTACGTGGAATGAACTAGGTCCTTAGGTCCAGTTGAACCGATCATGGACTTCATGTTCCCAGACAACGATGGAATGAAGTAGATACTCCAGCCAAACTAAACGTAAATGCAGCCATACCAAATAGGAAAGAAAACTACCTCTTAAGAAGATAGACTGGCAGAATTTTAAGTACACACCTCAATAACACTGCTTTCCAACAAAGTTTAAATAAGGAACGCTATCCCAGTATATACGAAGCGTCCGCCCCGGTAGCTGAGTGGTCAGCGCGACAGAATGTGAATCCTAAGGGCCCGGGTTCGATTCCCGGCTGGATCGGAGATTTTCTCCGCTCAGGGACCGGGTGTTGTGCTGTACTAATCATCATCATTTCATCCCCGTCGATGCGCAAGTCGCCGAAGTGGCGTCAACTCGAAAGACTTGTACCCGGCGAACGGTCTACCTGACGGGAGGCCCTAGTCACACGACATTTACATACGAAGCGTGCTCTTACAACAATACACGGCGAACTGGCAAAGTCGATGGGCCTTTCTTCAACATTACACACAAAAATAGCCTTCATTCACTTGTACTGTTCATCCTGATGGAGAAGGACTTATTTCGAACTGACGACAAAGAATAAAGTATAAGCTCCACATCAGCAATTTTGGCTGTCAAATGCGACCACGATTTCCACATTGGTCTGTGTTCTCATTAAAGCACTTGGTATGTTGTTAACTGTCTCCTTAAGGTTGTTTAACACATCACGTTTTTACTCCACGGACGTGATTACCTTCGTAATGTAAAATTTGTTTAGTGGGCATGTCAATAAACGTAGGTTTTGTAGACGACGTTTTCATTCTGGGACGTATTGCAGTCGCGACCTTTGCTATGAACCTAATGTGACATTAAATTATATGAGAAAAATACCATCACAGCTTGAGGATGTCTTTACTGTCTCACACGAGTAGTTTCGGCGGCACATTACCGCCATCCTCAGGCTCCACCACTTGTGGTCGCAGCTTGATAAAAGCCGCGCGTCTGAGCAGTTCATCTGGCGAGCCCGGCGTGCTCTCTAGATATGAGCCAGATAGGACAGCAAGGGCAAATTCCGCGGGGAACGGCGTGCGCCGCGTACATTCTCCAGGCGGCGCTAGCCGGCTAGGCATTTCCACACGGTTGCCGCTTCGCCACACCACCGCTGTTTGCTTGTCTGTGTCGCGATCAGGGGGCAGCTAGAAATGAAATCAAATTTCTAATAAAGAGCGAAAGACGCGCAACAAATTGACTAAAAATGATTGTGAGTCAGTCGAACATCCACTTTTTGTAAAAAAAATCTGTATAATCCTGTCCTCAGTGTTACTCCATGTGCACATTAAGCAAACCGCGAAAGAAAGCAGAGAACTTAGGGACTGGAATTAAACTACAGTGAAAAAAATTTTTTTTGAGGTTGCCCGATGTCATAGTAATTCTGCTAGAGGCTTTCCCAGGAACGGAGTGGGTAGCGTCATGAAAAGAGATCACAATATAAACACGAACAAATATAAAACAAGGGCAACGGAATGTTGTCGAATTAAATCAGGCGATGCTGAGGGAATTAGAGGAGGAAACGAGACACTGACAGAAGTAGTTGAGTTTTGTTATATGGGCAGCAAGTAACTAACGATGACCGAAGTAGAGAAGATGTAAAAGGCAAACTGGTAATAGCAAGAAAAGCGTTTCTGAAAAAGAGGAGTTTATTAAAATAGAATATAGAGTTAAGTGCTAGGAAATCTTTTCTGAAGGTAACGCAAAACGTGGACGTGGACGATAAACAACCCAGAGAAAACGAGAAGGGTTTCGAAATAAAGTGATAAAGAAGAATGCTAAACATCTGATGGGTAGATCGGTTTACTAAATGAGGAAGCAATGACTCGAAATGAGAAAACGAAATATAGGGAAAAACATGACTACAAGATGTGATCAACTGGTAGGACACATTTTTAGGCATGAAGGAATCGTGAATTTGGTAGTTTAGGGAAGTGTGAAGAATAAAAATTGTTGATGGAGGCTAAGTATCGGGGTTCAAACAGAAGGAGTTGAATGAACAGGTACGTGAAGAGTTGCATCAAATCTGTCTTCAGATTGAAGCTAAAAACAACAAGTAATGCGTGGTATGAAACGACAGTGTATTGTACATCCCAAATTTTACAATCGATGAATCCACTTACAGTGGTACGCTTGGCGGTCTGACAGATGCAAAGCGAACGCAAATTCCACCGACAAACTTTCTGCGGTCGTCCAGGGATATTTTCTGGAGCGAAGGGGCGCAGTGGTTAGCGCACTGGATTCGCATTCGGGAGGACGATTGTTCAAATCTGCGTCCGGCCATCCAGATTTATGTTTTCCGTGATTTCCTTATATCGCTCCAGGCAAATGTCTGGATGGTTCCTTTGAAAGGGCACGGCTGATTTCCTTCCAACTCTTGAAACATTCCGATCGCGTGTTCCGTCTCTAATGACCACGGTGTCTATGGGACGTTAAAGCTTAATCGTCCTTCCACATGGGATATTTACTGAGTATTTTATATAACAGACCTATGGTGTCCAGTGGCTCGTTACGTTTCACTTAATTTGTTACTGCCGTTTATCTTTGTGTGAGTAATGGACTGAAAATATCTACAGGACACAAAGCGTCTGGAAGTTTTAACTCTAACCTGAAATCATTTCTTCTGGACAACCCCTTCTATTCGATAGACGATTTTTTTATTTAATAACTAGCACACTACTGGCCATTATAATTGCTACACCACGAAGATGACGTTCTACAGACTCGAAATTTAACCGACAGGAAGAAGATGCTGTGATATGCAAATGATTAGCTTTTCAGAGCATTCACGGAAGGTTGGCGCCGGTGGCGACACCTACAACGTGGTGACATGAGGGAAGTTTCCAAACGATTTCTCATACACAAACAGCAGTTGACCGGCGTTGCCTGGTGAAACATTGTTATGCCTCGTGTAAGGAGGAGAAATGCGTGCCATCACGTTTCCGACTTTGTTAAAGGTCGGATTGTAGTCTATCGCGATTGCGGTTTATCATATCGCGGCATTGCTGCTCACGTTGGTCGAGAACCAATGGCTGTTAGCAGAATATGGAATCGGTGGGTTCAGGAGGGTAATACGGAACGCCGTGCTGGATCCCAACTGCCTCGTATCACTAGAAGTCGAGATCACAGGTATCTCATCCGCATGGCTGTAACGGATCGTGCAGCCACGTCTCGATCCCTGAGTCAACAGATGGGGACGTTTGCAAGACAACAACCATCTGCACGAATAGTTCGACGACATTTGCAGCAGCATGGACTCTCAGCTCGGAGACCATGGCTGCGGTTACCCTTGACGCTGCGTCACAGACAGGAGAGCCTGCGATGGTGTACTCAACGACGAACCTGGGTGCACGAATGGCAAAACGTCATTTTTCGGATGAATCCAGTTTCTGTTTACAGCATCACGATGGTCGCATCCGTGTTTGGCGACATCGCGGTGGATGCATATTGGAAGCGTGTATTCCTCATCGCCATACTGGCATATCACCCGGCGTGATGGTATGGGGTGCCATTGGTTACACGTCTCGGTCACCTCTTGTTCGCATTGTCGGCACTTTGAACAGTGGACGTTACATTTCAGATGTGTTACGACCCGTGGCTCTACCCTTCATTCGATCCCTGCGAAAACCTACATTTCAGCAGGATAATACACGACCGA